>NW_028122747.1:0-128000 GCF_965194805.1 Balaenoptera borealis | reverse complement strand
CCCCATTCTTGTTATTATCTATCTCACAGCATGCTCTTTCCTACTCTGCCTTTCCACAGAGTGTTCTCTCTGAACTTCTGTGTCCTCCATTTCCATCCCCCTTTCTGCTGTCAATATAAGATAAAATCTTAGTAATCAAGAAACTCTCACTTGCTAAAAAGTGGAATATTGCAAACAAATTTGTTATACTGAGGGATATAAAGTGTGAACTCACAATTTTAAAATAGCATAGTTCTGTCATTGCTAAAAATGGCTCATTAATGGCAGTAACTGACGCACCTTTGCCCAGCACCAAGAGGTTAAGTGACCTTTTCAAGGTTACATAGCTGGTGAGTGGGGTACCCCAAATTTGAAGCCAGGCCGTTTGGCTCCAGGGTCTGTGCTCTTATCACAAAACATTCCATTTCCCATAGAACCAAATATTTTTATGTTCTTTGATCAAGTATTTGTCTGCACGCAAAATAGAAATCTGTACTTGCTTCTATCAGTGCAATTAAGAAAGAATAAACTAGATAAGTGTGCATAAGTCAAGTAGTTCCAAAAATAACGAAGTATATTGTGTTCAAAGTGTAGGCAGGACAGATCATACTGATGGTCATGCATAATGGCCAAGTAGGAGGAGGGTTCAAGTCAGTGTTCCAAAATGATTAATTAGCTCAAAGTCCTTAAGAGGCATGCTAAGTACCCAGACCCAATTGCTCATCTCCTAGGAGATGAAACCTCTAGAAAGCTGTAGAAATTATAATAAAATAGAAACAGAAATCTGTACATTTTAAATAATGCTAACAGACAAGATCAGTAAATTAAAGTGACAGCACTAAGAGGCAAAGAGGTGTAATGCTAGCCAAACACGACATTCAAAGTACACAGTTTGCGAGGCTATCCCCAAGTTGCCAAAAAGTAAGCCCGGTGTGAAAGGGTGGATCTAGAAAGTTCTATCTTGAGGATATAATGAATGGACTTTACTCAGTCTTATGACCAGGCTTGAATTATTTTAGGTGATCGTTAACCTCAAGTGGCCTGAGAAGTTCTCCTTTTACTTGGGTATAGCATAATAACTACAACCAGGAAATATTGTCAAAATATTACAGTGAAAACCCTAGAAGAAATAAAAGCTACCTAGGAATAACCCTAGAAAGTAAGAAGTACAAAGACAAATATAATGAAGCAATGAATGGAATGCTTGGTGTTGCTGTTTTAGAATAAGTTTTAGTACATTTGTAAGCATTATATGCCTGTATATTTTGCCTGCTCTTGAAGGTGTCTGAAATATTCAAGACTCATACATAGTACATGTAGCAGCTGCTGCTGGTATTTCACCCATGTGCCCTCAGAATCCCATTTCCATGCTCTCCAGCCCAACTCCAGGCAGACTGCACTACATCTTTGTCATTGGGCTGTCCGCAGGCTTCCAGAACCCACCCGCACATGTGCACAGGGTAGACTGGAAGTGCCTTGGAATTAACTACCCCTATCACTATCCTGTGACAGTCCCTACCCAGTGACTGACAGGTGTGGGAGTATAGATACCTCAGTTCCCTTGCCCCTTGGCCAGGATAACTTCCAGGTATGACTTTACATCATTTCCCACAGCTTCCTCATGAGATTGTTTCAGTCACCAGCTATGGTAGCTGGCTTGATGACATATCCCTTCTGGTCTGACTCTCCTTACCTGGACTGATTCTCCAGTTACTGCCCCCCGCTTCCATCCCTTACAGCTCCCAACCACATTGTGCACACTTGAACCCGGATCAGGGAGTGCTTCTGCAGAAAACCCAACTAAGAGACTACGCTTGTAATTGTAGCTTAATTTCTCTACTGGAGGTTCATAAAATTTGTAAGCAACGTTTACATTACCAAAAGAGTTGTTTTGAAAAATTTACCTATGATCTAATGAATGATTTTAGTAAATGGAACATCAAAACAAAGCACAGTATTTGTGGTTGTTTGTAACCAGGCACAAAAGTCTTTCAGACATTAAACAGTATATCAACATCTGATAGTAAAACTCCTAATCCACTTTGTAGAAACAGCTCAAATGTTAGGGTTTCATGGAATCCTCTAGAATGAATTAGCTGTTTCATTTTCTTTGCTTTCACACATTCGATTCATGTTTCTGAAACAGCATGTACCATGCTGTATTGTAATTGATCTGTTTACATAAAATGTATCTCCTAGATTATATTCAGAGTTCCTCAAAGGCGAAGACTAAATCTCATTTGCCTTTGTCATCCCCACACCCTGATCTGGCCCTGCCACATTGTTGGCTGCAATATTTAGTTTTTGAAAAAACAAATAAGTGAATGAATGAATAAAGGGACATCTTCCTTGTCTAATAGGTTATATTATGTGTCTTTAAGGACTGAGACTATTTTATTTATCATCAAAACCACTCCAGCACTATGCATAGGGCCTAGTAAGCAGGTGGGACTTGTTGCTGAAAACTAAAGTGAGTGAATGAATGAACGAGTGAATGAATAATAAGTGGAGCATATGGCCGACCCCAGATCATTTCTGAGCAATTTTTGCCAAAGGCAGTTTTCTCCCTTCATTGTGTTGATAGATAGAATGTAGCTTATTTTCATTACTGATGATGCTTTGTTAATCAAAGAACAATATACTTTTAGGCATGAACTTATATCACATTAATTTGGGCTGGTAGTTTTGGTGTCTCTGCCTAATTTAAAATTTTGACTTTGTCATCCATCATGTTGGATATTTCTCCCAGCTTTGTATCACTCATAAATGTAGTCAGCCTATTCTCATATCATTGCAATAGAGACTGTTTGCCAGTTCAGTCCGTGGCACACTTAGGATTATAGCCATTCCACCATCTAGGCCAGGAAATGGCAAACTACAGCCATGGGCCAGATCCAGCCAGCAGCATTTTTTTGTAAATAAAGTTTTATTGGAACACAGCTACACTTATTTGTTTATATGTTGTTTATGGCTGTCTATTTTTCTCACACTACAATGGCAAAACTGAACAGTTCTGACAGAGACAATATGGCCAGCAAAATTTGAAATATTCACTGTCTGGCTGTTTACAGAAAAAGTTTATTGATCTTTGGTCCAAGTGATAAATCCAACAAGTGAACCTACATTTCACTGTCTTATGCATAAAGTCTAAAAGGGGTCTTGTTACATACTCTGTTGAAATCAAGATACATTGTGCTTGGCCTATAGCTTTCCTCTATTATCACAGTAACATTATCAAGGAAGGAAATGCACTTATGTAGTACAAATACCTCCTAGTGAACCAACATGATTTCTAGTGATCACCACATTAGGAAGTAAAATGTTCACTGAACATACATCTGATCACTGTTTTTGGAATTCTATCCCTGTGCTAGTCTGGGGCTAACCATCCTTTGCTAGAAAAGGCTTGAAAAAGATGGAACATGAATACCTTTGCCTCTCTTCTAGCCTTCTCTTTATACTGTTCCCACAAATGAAGCCTCTCTGATGTTAGATCAAACTAACAACTGGTTTTATCTCTATAAATTATATTTTCCTCATCAGCAAGATGTTACTTTTCAGAGTTAACAGGATCACATGAGAAAATTAATTGATATAAAAAGCACTATAATTGCCTACATCTATTGACTATTTTTTGCCAGGCACTAAGCTGGGTGTTTTTTGCATGCATCATCTCATTTAATATCCATAAGACACAGTGAACATTGTCCCCATTTTACAGACAAGACAGAGAGATTAAGGAACTTCATTCATTCATTCAATAAGTATTTATTAAGCACTACAGTGTGCCAGGTACTATTCTAGGCAGTTGGGATATATTTTTGGGCAAAATCAGCAAACATCTTAGCCTTATTGTATGTGGTGGGTTGGGTTGCACAATAAACAATACACTACACATAATAATAATAAACTTGTTTAGTATGAGAAGAGATGATAAGTCCTGTGGAAAGGGAAGGGTGGAACAGGGAAAGTGAGATTAAAAGTCTTGGAGCTGGGGAGAGGAGGGAGAGGATTTAAATAGGATAGTCAGGTTAGCCTCACTGAAAAGGTGATGGTATGAACCAAGACTTGAAGAAAACAGGGTGTTAGCTCCATCTGGAAGTAGGGCCTGTCTAAAGTCACTAGGTTAGTCTAAGACACAAGGTAGATTCCAACTCAGCTACATCAGACTCCAGAAGCCAAACTTATAACAATTAAGGTCAATGAATGTTAGTTCCATTCTTAGTACTCCCCAGGAAATGTGCTGTGCACCCTGGTCTTTTTTCTTTGGCTGTTGCCTGCATTAATTCTGGGCTTTCCCCTTCCCCAAAGCCTTGCATTCCTCCAGGTCAGTGGGATGTCACATCTCTGTCTCTCTGATCACATGCTCTGCCTTTGTTACTGAGCCTTTCAAGACACGATGCCTTCAGAGAGCCAGTGTCGCCTTGCTGACTTCACCCCTTTTCCTTCTCACTGGAGCTATTTGGGATTTCACCTTTACAATCTTTCTTTAGAATCTTCCATCTATTTTTAAGTCATGTAACTATTTAGCCTACAAAACCCCGTGCCCATGTTTTCTCTGTGTAAAGTGAACAGCTACACTTTTATCTTCTTTGGAGCTGTTGTTGTTGTTTGCTAAGGTATCCAGAGTCACTTTCTGTCACTCATAATCACAGAACTCTGATATATCAAGTTAAAAAAAAATCTATTTCTAAGAATTCAGGGTTTGTACCTGCCAGTGCTAGTTTTTCTCTTTCTGAATGACTAAGATCCTCAGGAAAACAGAGTTACTTTCCTATGGCCTTCTGCCACCTCACCATTGCTAACTCATCTTTCTTCCTTAACCCAGGCTAAGCCCTCAGTCGCAGGTCACCTCATTGCTTCATCAACACTGAAAGAATGAAACCGTCCCCAGTGTAGCAACTCGCCAGACCCTCTATGTTTAGCCAGATTCCCAGCAGATGTCTGGATAGTACAAGTCTCCCTTAATTACTATAACTTGTCTGGGTGCCATTTTTGAGCTCTGCAAAATAGGAATTGAAAATAGAACCCACCTCGTAGCGTTGTTGTGAAAATCAAATGCAAAAAGTGCACACAGAAATAGCACAGCGCCTAGTCTGGGCCAAAGTCTTCGCTTGTCGGCTATTAGTGTTGGGGGAGGCCTTTCATTTGTGGTGACGAGAGAAGAAGCACGGGGGCCAGACAGGCCTGCGTGCCAGCCTTGCTCCAGTGCTTACCAGCTTCTTGATTCTCAGCGATACCTCACACTCCTTGGGCATCAGTACCTTGCGCTGTAAAGCTGGAATGATACTGTCAATTTCAGTATCAAATGAGATAAAAGGTATAAAAATGCATAAAATTATATGTAGAAAAATGCTGACATAATATCTATTTGAGTGTTAAATGAGATTAAATGTACACAATGTATACAGTAATATGTATAAACATGCTGGAATAATAATATCAATGTAAGTATTGAGTGAGAAGCTGTATGAAGTAAAAATCCTCTTTAATCAGATCAATTTGAATATTAAATGAGATGTGTATAAAATTAATATTAATCAGACCAATAAAATTTTAAATGAGATTAATACATATAAAGGGCTGAGTGTAATGTCAGGCACTTAGTAGGTACTTGAAAAATGATAGGTACCAATGTTACCATTTTTGTTAATACCATCAGCATCCTCCTCAGTTTAGGCTGCATTACTCTCAAGGTCATACTTTGCTATAAAATCTTCTCCTCGGTGGTACCGAGTGAGTGTTTAATAGTTACAATTCTGATCATACATCATTATCCTTTAGGCATGTATATACCATTTTCAGACTACCTTTTCTTTCACAGTCTCATGAGCTCTCATTTGAAAGTGGCTCTGAACACAGATTGGCAGTCAAATTGGGATTTAACAGGTTTTATCTCCATCAATATTTTCATACCAGAAGACTAAATATGATCTTTTAGGAATTCCAGAGTTCTCGAAGGGAATAATTTTGCTCCAGAGAACTTCATCGCATAGAAAGAGAAGGGGAGTGAGCATTATATATCCAGAAGCTACACAGGAAGACAAAAACTTCCTAGATGGAAAGACAACACTGGTCATATATAATAGATTGGAGGAGATTATTTGATTCAGAGTTAAATGAGAGAAAAATTACATACAAAGGACACCATGAGAGTATCCTGGAGGCTGAATGTAGCCAGCTAGAGGGGAGTACTTTGCTGAGATAACAGATATTGATCATCGCTGGGTCATGACTGTGTGCTGACTGTCTTCCATTGTCCCTCCAGGTCTTCTCTGCTTCCTTCTCCTGCCCAGTGCCCTCAGTAGCTCATCTGTATGAACTCTATCAGTGGGGCTCCTTGGTCCTCTGGACTCTGATTGGGTTGGCCAATGGAGAGCCTTAAGAGGGAATAAAGAGGGTGAAAGTGCCTCAGTCTGGTTCTGTCCCTTGACTAATGGTCACATATCTTGTCAGGGTCACGTTCTCTCCATGACTGTCTCCTTCTGGGCCGGGAGTTTTTGAAATGGAGTTAGACCCTAAGCTCTGTGAGTACAGAAATGACTTTGCTTACCATTATACCCTAACACTATGGCTGGCCCCAAAGAGACATTCAATTAATATATTTTGATTGAATGAATGCATTGGAGAAGGCTCACTAAATTGCATTCTAAGAAAAACCACCACCTAAACCTGCCTGTGTACTAGCTGTTGAAAGAAGCCACGCTCTCTCTGAGCAGTGGGTCTTAGAGATAAAGGCTCTTAAAATTCCCATCCACAAGCTGTGACTGCGTGAGTGTTTTCCACTGGATTGCGTCTGGTGTCCCAGATGTTTGAGTCTTTTATTTTACAGCATTTGCTTTTCTGTGAGATTCTAATTAATTGGATTGGGAAAAACTGTAAACCCCCATGACAGAGGAACTATCTTTTTGACAAAACCCACATGCTGTAAAGTCTAAGATTCCTCTGTCTCCTGTTTTCTTAGGTTCATAAGGATGAATAAAACAGTTTGATTTCCTGTTTTAATATATTTGGCTGAGTAGCTAGAAATTTTGATATCATTCATAGATAGACCAGAGTGTCATTTGGGGAAACCCTCTTAGGTGACGTAGCTTTCTAGAGCATCAAGGGATAGGACGAGAATCCCAGGATACCTGCTCTTACATTCAAGGTTATTTTTTCCTGGAAATTGAAAATTCATTTTCTCTCTGTTACTTTCTCTCTTCAAAGCATCAACCAACATTGTTTTCAGCAACAACCACTCAATTCCACAGTCCTTACATATTTTCCTCCACCCCCATACCTCTCAAATGCCAGAGATACTGCATCAGGTAGGGCCTCCCCTTCCACCTGTAGCCTGTTTCAGTTTACCCAGGTAAAAGTCTTTGCAGTTGCATTGTGCCCACACATCAGAGATGATCTCTAATGATGGAAATCTTCGTTGCCCACCAGCAAATGATTCAACATCACCCTCATTTTTCCCCAGGACCACTCTTGTTTGCCAGATGCCTTAGGTTTGGTTTCCTGGAGGTCAAGTCTGATCAGGGATCCAGGTACATGTGATTTACTGAGGGATTGCTCTTAAGAAAAAAACCCCAAAAACTGTGAGGGAGTAAGGGCAGCAGAAGAGGGAAGGGAAAAAAGCTGAGCAGGGAAGTGGCCTCTAGTCTTGGCGTGACCCATGGAGGCCTCTGGGATATAAAATGTCCCACAAGGTTGTCCTCTGAACTGAGGCAGCAGGATTGGTCTATTGTCCACCTATATCGGCCAGTCATTGACTATGGGATGCCCCTGGAGAATGGTGTACCCTTCTGGATGATGGATTTCTGGTCCTCCAAGGGCTGTTTTCTGGAAAAGCGGAGCAGCTGTGAGCAGTTAGCAGCCAAAGCTCATAGCAGCTGGGGGATGGATGCACTTGATGTAGATGCTTTACTCTCAAGGAGGTGGAGTATAACTTCCCACTCCTTAGGTGTAGGCTGCACATGATGATTTCCTTCCAGAGGTTACAGTATGTGGTGGGGGGAGGAGTGAGTAACTTCACAGTGAAGAAGCCTGATAAACATTACCTAGCCAGGTGATCAAGGTGAAACAACAATGATAAATCATGTTGATAGCATGTACCCTGGGCATGATGAGATGGAAATGACACTTTCCCTCTGTGATCTTCCTTCCCAAACCCATAACCCCAGTGTAATCATGAGAAAAACATCAGACAAATCCCAATTGAGGGACATTCTACAAAACACTGACCGTACTCCTCAGGGTCATCAAAAACAAGTAAAGTCTGAAAAACTGCCACAGCCCAGAAGAGCCTAAGGAGACATGATGACTAAATGTGATGTGGGATCCTGGATGGGATCTTGGAGCAGAAAAAGGAAATTAGCCAAAAAACTGAGCAAATCTGAATAAAGTATGGACTTTACTTAACATCTATGTATGAATATTGATTCAGTGATTACAAATGTATTATACTGGTGGAAGGTGTTAATAATAGGTGTTGACCTAAAACAAATAGACTGCTAGATATTTCCCCAAGCAAAAGTTTTTTTGGGGGTGGGGCGGGGATCAGCAGAGAATTGCTATTCAGGGTCTGTAACCATAGGGAGCCACATGCACGTTCCCACATGGCAAGGGAAAGAGACCCTTTTCTAGACAGAAGAAGGAATTTAGGAGGGCTATAGTAAACAAAGAATCCATGGCTTTTCATTGGTTGAGGCCTTGCCAGGAAAGAAGAGGACTCTTTCTTCTTCCTGTTGGGCTCTGCTATCATCACAGGACGTGAGAGCTTTTCCTTCTGGTCTCTCAACTCTATTTAATTGAGGTTTCTGTTTATTAATTTTTTACATAGTCTAAACTGGATATGGGGTATATGGGAACCCCACATATCGGAAATATAGTATATTGTACTATCTGAAAATTTTCTGTAAATCAAAAACTACTCTAAAATAAAAAGTTTATATAGAAAAAAAAAAAAAAGAAAGTGTTCCCTGGGGAAATTGGTATGAGAGGGTAGGGTAGGGAAACAGCCACTTGAGGTTAGATTTCACCCTCAGCCTGATCTGGTGCAGGAGATCGGGAGGTGAATCACACAGCAGAGTTTGCCCTGCATGGAGTCGAGGTCACTGGACTTTGATACTCCCGCACCAGTCATTGGCCGCGCATGCTCGGGCATTGTAAGCTCTCAGCACTTCTGGCTTTCTTGGTTTGTTTGAGTAAAGTGGCTCCAGAAGTCCATAATGGTCTTCTGAAGGGCATGGGATAAAAGAAAAAAAGCATGTCAAAGTGGGGAGATGGACAAACAGAATCGGTTAAAGGAATCCAAGGAGATTTAGGCAGCACCTTTTCAGCGTCCACTGTGCAGAGACAGAGAGAATAGCTGTCTACGGTCACAGCGCTAGCAGGTAGCATAACCAGACGGCCCCAAGATTCCTCCCCAAGTCTACACTGTAGTAGACTATCCTGACGGCTTTGGAACTCTCAGCAGGCCATGAAATTGGAAATAAATTTCACATTTTCCTACATCCTCAAGGGGCAGGGAGATAGCAGTAGACCTCTGCATGATGTCTGGACATCCCTGTTCAGGAGAATTGAGATGTTTCTGCAGAGAAATCTATGAATGGCTCACATATCTGAGAGGAAAGGCATTCTTTAAATATTTATTGAAAAAATGCACCTTTTTGAAAAGCAAGTGATGCAGTGGGTCTTAGCTAATGGTGTCCAACTGACTCTTTAAGCAGAGAAAGAGCAGAGAACTGGTGGTATTTAGCAGTCATCACAGACAGGAATTACTATTAGAGAAAGGGATTAGGATTAATGTCTGATAAGCTGTGGCCATAAATGTCTATTTTCCACATTACCCCCAATATCAACGGCCATATCTGTCCCATTAAACAATTGCCAAGTGACAGCTCCAGGGGCATGGAGCTGCCAGAGGAATCATTGCTAATGCAGGTTTTATAATCTCCACTTATGTAACATAATTGGCATAAGACTCTTTCTGAAGGAAAGAAGCAAGATGGTGTTTGGTATGGGAAAACTTTTCTTTAGAAGCAAACTATAGGTTAACAGAATAGAGATTACCATTCCTAATCATTTGCTGTTTAGAACCTGGACCACAATTATTATAAAAATGCTTCCTCTCTCCACCAGGGTAAGGCACAAAAATCATTGCTGCTGTTAATGGAGTTTATCGTCTCTGATTCCTCACCTTTCTGAATCCTGCTTCTGCTACTTCTTTGTTGTTCTCATTTTGTCAAGAATTCTGAGTGCTCTCTGCTGCTATTTATTAGTCAGCTTAGGCAATACAATGCTGCTGTAACAGTTAACTTTGAAATATCAGAAGCTTAAGACAATGAAGACATTTCTCTCATGTGAAATGCCTTCTCATACATTTCTAGTTAGGTTGTTTGGAACATGTGTCCTCCCTCGGGGGAGGGAAATTGAGGCACACTAAGTCTTAATTGCCTCAGCCTTAGAGCCCTGTGTCACTTCCACTCAGAGCTCTTTGGCCAGATTAGTCACACGGCCCCAACCTAACTGCAAGGGAAGCTGGGAAATGTAGGGGGCACATGGCTCTTTGGTGTGTGTTTTCTCCTAGACCTTTCTTGTCGCCTGAGGTCACACTTTTATTCCTAATCAACTGTGTGTGTGTGTTTTTTAAGATATTATTTTTTAAGAGAAGTTTTAGGTTTGGAGCAAAATTTAGAGGAATGCACGGAGATTTCCCAAATGTCCTCTGCCCTCACCATGCATAACATCTCCTATTATCAATATCTCACACCAGAGTGGTACATTTGTTACAACTGATGAATCGACACTGACATATCATAACCACCCAAAGTCCCTAGTTTAGTGTTCACTCTTGGTGTTATAACTCATATTCTATGGGTTTGGACAATTGTATAACGACATGTATCCATCATCATGGCATCATACCAATTATTTTCACTACCCTAAAATCTTCTGTGCTCTGCCTATTCATCCCTCTCCTACACCAACCCCTGGCAACCACTGATCTTTTTACTGTCTCCATACTTTTGCCTTTTCCAGAATGTCACATTGTTGTAATCATGCAGTATGTAGCCTTTTCAGATTGACTTCTTCCACTTAGTAATATGGATTTAAGTTTTCTCCATATCTTTTCATGACTCTGTTGTGTTTTAAAGACTATAAGGAAGTGTGAGATAGAGGCTGATAAAATAAGGCCAACTCATAATTTCTGTGGCTATTTAAATTTGTATAAATTAAATTAAACTTAAAAATCAGTTTTTCAGTTACACTAGCCACATTTCTAGTGTTTAGTAGCACATGGGGTTAGTGACTATAATATTGGACAGCACAGAATGGAACATTTCCATCATTATAGACTTCCCCTGAGTATTCTAAAATGTTCCAGAATACTCTAGTATATTCCAGAACAGGTGACTGGTTACTGTGAATCTAACAGGTTTCTAGGGGTTCACCCAGGCCTCTGATTTAGGCCTTCTTTGGTGAAAATCAGTCCAATGTGCTGCAGTAATTTTGAAGCTGTGCTAGGCAGAGATCTATTCTGATTTTAGCTGTATGGCAGGCTTCCATGTAAGATTTACCTGAAGCAACAGACTTCATGGCTAAGAAAAGTTTGAAAACCACTACAGTCATGTAAAGAGGCTTAGGAGACAGAGATGCCTGAGTTCAAATCTTTGTCTTTCCATTTATGTGCTGTGAGATCACAGACAAGTTAACTGATCCTCAGAGCCACAGATTTACCATCTCTAAAGTCTGAGATGAAAATACCCACCTCCTAATGTTGTTAGGAAGGTGACAGGAGTCAGTGTGCCAATAGGCACAGGACCTGATGCTTTTAAATAAGGGCTCAAGAAATGATAGATATCTTCATAGTTATCATTGTAATTATACAACCTTCATCAGTAATTTAAAAGACAAGTAATTGTGGGTAACATGAAACTAGAGGAAACATGGAATTTGACACAATCAGGATTCAGAAGGATCTTTAAAACGTTGAAATTATGGGCTTAGTTTACAAGAGGAAATTTAGTAGGGATAAACATAACATTTCACCTTGGAATCCTGGAATGCAAGTATGTACATAAGAATAAAATTGGAGATGATGTGGTCTAATGGTGGCATGTCAGAGGATAGTAACTTCACTTTTGTTCAACCCTATAATAGGGCTATATTCAGAAATGTGTGCGTCCTGCACTTATATGACTTGGCAAACCATGCATGGGTGAACTTTAGGTCTTGCTATTTTAGGAGTGGCCCAGATGAACTGGAGTAGTTTGCTTCTTTCAGTAAATATTTATTAAGCATATCTTATGGTCCAGGTATTCAGGCTACAATAGCAAACACAAAGAGATTGGCCATTGATTTCTGAGAGCTCACAGTCTAGGGGAGGAGAGAGATATTAAGTAACCACCCAAAACAAACATAAAATTAAAACCGTGATATGTGCCAGGAAGGAGAAGTCCATGATATTCAAAGAAACTTTATTGGGAGAACTTCTATTCAGGGAGACCAGGTAAATTTTCCCTGGGAATAGAAGATAAAGCTAAGACCTGGGAAAAATAAAGGTGAATTGGGAGAAGGAGAGGAGTGGTCCAGGAGAAAGGATCACAGTCGAAAAGGCTGGGGTGAGAGGGAATGAGGAACTCTGAGTGCAGAGAGGAAGGCTCTTGTTGATGTAGGACAGATACTGGGACATAAAGTTCAGGCGGAGACAGTGGCCAGACCATAGAGGATCATGTAGGCTGTGCTATGATTTAGATCTTTATTCTAGAAGCAACTGGAAGTCCTTGAAGGGATTTAGATAAGGAAGTAGCCTGGTCATATTTGCTCTTTGAAAAGATTACTCTGGCTGTAGTGTTGAGAATAGATTAGAAGTGGCAGAAAAGTAGATTTCAGCATTTGGCTTTCAACAGTTATTCTCCTGCTATCAGTAAGTAAGAGAACCTGATTCATTCCACCTCAAAAGCCTAGAGCATGATCATTAAAAAGAAAAGTTTTGAAATAAAATTCTATTTTACTGTTTTGTTTTGCATTTTTCATTGGAGACATTGAATTAATTTTGTTTATTTGGACACTTGCTTTTCTTTTGTAATTTGTTTTTCTGTGACTTGAAATTTTAAAAATTTGGCTCAAGAGTTTTTATTACAGACTTATAAGTATTCTCAAAATATTGAGGCATTATCAATTTGTTTTATTTTTGAAACTTTTATTGACGTATAATTGATCTATACACACACACACACACACACACACACGCTTTGTGGGGGTTTAAAACAATTTTTCCTGTATTTTGTTACTTTTAAAAGTTAAGAAAAGCTTTACTTTTTGTAGAAAAAATATATGTCTTTTTCATTGCTTTGATGCTTGGATACTTTGAGAAGAATCAGCTAATTTTACACTTTTAAAAAACTTTAAAAAGTGTTCTAGATATACATTTAACTCTTTATCCCATCTGGAACTTACTCAATGGACTAGAACTCCTAGAAAAAATTAAAAATAACTTTGGATATTATGGACTCTTACCTAATTTTCAATTTTAGGAGGAATGTTGCTAGTGTTTCACTATTAAATATAATGACACTCGATTTAACTTAGTGTTCATTTCACATTAAGTGAATTCTCTTTTACTCCTAATATGGTAAATTTTTGCTTTTAATTATGACTAGTTACATTTTATTGATTTATTTTTAAATTTACCTTTAAAATTTACCTATAAATATGATGCATTGTGTTATAGATTTCCTATTATTAAACTACCCTTGCTCTGAAATAGTAAACTATGTTTGGTTGTAGTAAATTTTTCTTCCCCTGATTTATTCATGCATTCATATAATAAATACTCATTAAATGCCTCCTACATGCCCAGTACTCCTTTGGGGGTAATGGCTCAGCAGTGGGCAGATAAGGACTCTGTCCCCATGGGGTTCCCAGTCAGGGAGATAGTAAACATATATTAAAAATAAATGTGAAGAAAAGCACAACATAGTGAGTAAACAGTGGGCAAATGGGTGAATCTATTTTAGATCATCAGGGAGGGCATCTCCATGGAAGTGACTAAGTGATGAGATGGAGAGAACCCTATAGAAACAGTCCCAGCTTCCTTGTCCGTCTGGGATTTTCTCAGCTGTCAAAGGCACATATCTGATTTAATTTCCACATTGTCCCTTCTGCTCTTCTCTGCCTCCAGTGAGGACCTAGGTTCTGCTATTGAGTATTTGAATTCTCAGTGAGTCTCAGTAGCAAGCTCTCCATGTGCTGTCTTTCTCATCCTCTCCACCTGTTTGTCCCTGTGGCTCCTGGCCTGGCTCTGCAAAAATCCATGGTCTGCCCATTTCTTAAAGAGCATAATTTCCAGAGACATGTTCTTCTTTTTCCTGAAACTCGTTATCCCTTTTTGTTCATTTTATCATCTCTTCATTTAGTCATTCTTTTATTCATTTGCTCCACACGTCATTTTGTTAGTGTCCTCTTTGCACTGGGTATGATATTGCTGCAATCCTGTTAGCACTTCCTTAGAAGGTTGGGGGTGTCTTGTCAACAGATTGGGCAAACGCCCTTAGTTAGCCCAGCTGGGTGCTGACTTTTCTCTCTGATGAGATCTCAGTGCTGTGTACTTGCACAAGATCATGTTTGCAGGCCTGCTGGAGTGAGGGAGGGGCCTTTCTTACCCCAGCCTGGTTTCTCAGATTATGTGCACAGTTCTTCATTGTATAGCGTGGGCACGGGAGACTGCAATTTTAGTAACAGGGTATTTTCTTAGGTTGCCAAGCATCTCAGAATCAAAACTAATTCTCACCACAGCACATGTCAAATGTTACTGTCTTAGAATGAATGGAGATTAAGAGGAGCCGTTGATGGGGAGAGAAGGAATCTCCTATAATCCTAGTTCTGGATCTCTTAGAAGGATGTTCCTGTGGATTGCCTTCCATTTCTTTCCTGGGCACTGTAGAAATAAAGAACATAAAGTGAAATTTAATGGAGTAAGGATCTGATATGTTACCTATGTTCTTTGGGGGCATTTATGCTGCTGTGAATTAAAGGGTAGGATTTATGGCATGTATTCCAAAAATGTGCTCTTCCTTCAATCCCTATCATCAATGCAGTTAGAGAAAATTCCCCCTTGGATTTTTGTCATTTTTTTTTTTTTTTTTTTTTTTTGCAAGGGCCAGCTGCTCTCTGTTATTTGTATTTTCAAGTGTATTTTAATAAAAATTTGGAAAGAGGCAAGCATAGAAGACATGGGTGTTCTGTCTCTATGTTCACCAGAAGTATCCCTAAGAAAGGTTTTCTAACAGAATTCTGAAGATGGAATATGCTGTTGTTATGAGAATGTATTTCCAGTCTGTGGAGGTGTTCAGACATGAGCTGGGTCATTGCTTGGCTGTGATGCTGAATTGGTCATTCCAAAGGTCTTGAGTCAGGAAAATAAATGGGTTTTACCTTGTGGATCCAGTCTGATGGATTGTTACTGGCCATCCGGGCTCAGCTGGAAGAGTGTCATGATCCATTAACAAGGTCTGTCCTGGGCATGGGGAGTGGGGAGGGTAGAGACACACATGCTAAGTATTTGTCATCCCTGGAAAAGGAATTGAATTAGAAAATCTATAATGCACTTCAAACACTGAGAATTCCCAGAAGAACAGCTTTGGTATCCCTGTTAGATTAGTTTATGGGAACACAGTGAGCAATATTAGCCGGAGCAGCCCTTCTAGAAGGATCCAAAAGTTAAGTGTCATAGGAGTTCCAAAGTGGACTATTTTAGAGATGATAAGATTCTGAGTTTACATTGGTGTGTTACCTCTAGAACGTCAACCACCTGTGGGGTCTGTTGGTTTTCTTGATTCCATTTACTTGTCATTGAGTCATTGGCTTATGTGGGTTGATTAATGTATATATTCATCACTTATTGAGAATTTACTTCACACCATACTCTGTGCTAGATCTAGATAGAGATGGACTAAGGGGTGAACAATTCCTAATTTTATGGTTTCCTGAGAAATTGGGTTACCTTGAGGTTTGCTGTTGAGGATAAAACCCTTGGGCTGCATGCAGATTTTCAAGACTTAACCTCTAACAAAGCCATCTGCTTTTTAACCCAGGAATTTTGTTGGGTTAAGGTCAGGAGCTGGCTGGTGGAGGAAGAGAGGCTTTCGCAGGGTTTAAGCACACTTATTTTTCACAACTTTTGATGAGGCATAGATATAGCAACACTGAGTTCACAACATCTCAGTTCCTGTTGGTGGCTAAGGAGTTGGTGCTTTCTTCTCACATTATGCAAGAGATGCCTGCCACAAGGTATAGCACGGTGGTTATGAGTGTGGGCTTTGGCGTCTGAAGTTGGCTCAGATCCCAGCTCTGTCACTCACTAGTTGGTAACTTGGAGCAATTCATTTGACTCTCTGAGCCTCAGTTTCGTCATCTGTAAAATGGAGATGGCAACAGGACCCACCCACATAGAGGTGAAGATTAAATAAGATAATGCATGTAAAGCATTTAGCATCATGAAGCTGGGCTATAGTAATCATTCTATTTTAAATACGTGTGTGTGTGTTTCTGCTTCAGATCCTAAAATCTTGATGTTCCATGAAGGAGTCAGTTTCACTCTGTAGCCACTCTTTATTTTAGAATCTTGTTAATCTGTGAGTTTGAGAACAGGAAACAATGAAGGCTATAACTATAATCCTATGACCTCCCCCCGCCCAAATGGCACACTCAAATTTATTGTAAACCTCCTGTTTCTTCAAGTGTGCTGTGCACTTCCGAATGTATTAATAGCGCCCTCTGCTGCCCACAATGCGACAACTTAATGGGAGCTCCTGGGGCAGACGGGTGGGATGTGGGTCTGAGCATCTGGCTCTTCCATCTCTCCCTCTCATGCTCAGACATATTTTCCTCCCAGTACACAGATCCATTTTCTCGCCTGCAATTCCAGCTAAGCTCTGAGTCATCAATTTCAACCTTTAATTCAAGTTTATGCCTGGACCTGAACCAAACTGTAGATAGATACCCATAAAGGTTGTGCAGATGAGAATATACGGTTCTCTCACTTTTGATCCTCAGCAGGCCGAGATTGGTTCCAGGGTGGCAGAAACCAAGTCTATTTTCTTGTGCTATAACGCGGGACTTAAGTCACGCCCAGAGCTGGCTGAGTGATCATCTAAATCGGAGCTGTCTGCAAAGTCGCTCGCCATGTTTATCAACTGATTTCATTCTAGTCCCCTTTTCACAGCCAAATGCAGTCATAGTTCCATAGGATGGTGCTCCAAATCTGCTCACTTTGTCTTTTGTGGTGGTACGGTGGTGTAGAGAAATTACGATGGAAGCAAGAGTAAGGACTTCTGACAAACTTAGACTCCATTTGAACTCTGCCTCATTTAGACCTTTTAGTGTAATTATAACTCCTCTCACAGGAATGAAATGTGGAGACGTTGGTGATAAAATGATCAGTATGCAGAAAATCCTGTACATTACACCTCATAGTGTGCAGGTTAGACATAGGGAGACGGTGGAGAAATGTGAGGCAATGAATTGCCTTCTGTAATGGAGTGTGTACTTTGAGTAGCGAGGCAAGAGGCTGAGATGTATTTGCCCTGCATCAGTCACTCTCCCTGTGCTCCCACTGGTGCCAGTGTCAGGCAGGCAGGTGCCTACGATGGCACAGCCTGAGCCTCCTGGGTGAAAAATCTAATTAACTTCTACCACATCAGGAATGGCCATCCTGGCATCCCCAACTCATGATCCCAAACACTGGAGCTAGCCGTCCAAGTTAAAGAGAGATGCAAAGTCTACAACACTGTATATAATTTTCACACCCAAAATGTTCTATTTGCTTCCACATAGCTTTATAATATACCATAGCACAGCAGTTATGAACACAAGCTTTGGAATCATGCTGACCTGGGTTTGAATCCCAACCATGCCACTCACTAGCTCTGCAACTTTGGTAAGTTACCTGTTGATTTCCTTATCCCCCCCACTGTAGGAATACCTAAACTTACCCAACAGAGCTATTGTGAGAATTAAAGTTGGTAGTGCATGCAGGCACTTTGCACAATGCCTGACACAATTAATGTTAGCTGCTGTTTCAGTGATAGTGTCATGCTGGAAAGAAGCTGGTCCACCCGTTTCAAAAAAGGAACCAAGTGATGAGCCCAAGGAAGTGGCAGAGCTGAGTTACCCTCCTCTCTTGCTGCCTCACAAACAGGTTGCTCATCTGGGTATTTCTCATTAGTCTTCAAGGGTTTCCAGATCTCATGCCATTAGGCAAGTATCAGATCTGTAGTTCCCAGACATGGAGATTTTATAGATCTATATACTACCTACATTGCAGAATAGTTTTAAGGACTAAATACAATACTGTGTGTGAGTACTTTATATATATATATATATGACTCTAGAAAATAGGCTCATCAACTTCTTATGCCAAGTAAGGACATTCAAAAACAAATGTACACCACCATCTACTCTCACCGCCATTTCATAGAGGAAATTAAAATTATATACAATGTGGATTTTTCTTTTCTCTTTAACTTGCATGATTAGTTTCAGTGTTTGGGGTGCATGCTTCTGGGACTCCAGGATGCCCAGTTATGATTCGATAAAAATTAATTAGAGTTTTCAACCCAAGGGACACAGGCTGTAGTATCCGGAGCCCTACCCCTAACCAATACTCGTCACAGTGGTTGTAGAGAGAGTGGCTAAAAACCAACAAAGATCGCGTTTTATATTGAATAAGTTTAGCTCTGTGACAAAACGTAAAATGTTGCTCATTTTTCAAGAACCAGTGAAAATTTGATCTCCAGCCAGCTCTTGGGAATCGTTGGCACAGAGGGCAGGAAGTCCTCACCTTTCAGAATAGCTCAGGGCTCCGCAGTGACCTCCTCTGAGAGGGTGGAATGGAAGGATGAAGAGAGACCATCAGTGCTGCTCTTCTAAAGGTCACCTCAGGCTGGCAGACATGCTTTCTAAAATGTCTCAAGGATCGGGGAGCATGAGGGGTGGGATAGAGATGCGTGGATTTAAGCCAAGCAATTCAAAGTGATTTGAAGAGATTACTGAGGCTTCTGTGTCCTTCACTGTGGTGAATAAGCAAGTAGTATACTGTCCCCAGAGACCAGCACCAATGAGTCATCCCACTCCCTAAGGACACCTCAGGCTTGCCAAGGTCTGGTCTGAAGTAGAAAGGACATATCAACTTCTGGAAAGAGGTTACCTCTGGGAGGGAAGGGAGGTGAGAAACGCAGCTGTATTTATATCTTAACAGAACAAGATAGAGAGAGGTCCCCCCACTCCCCACAAGAAAGTATGTGCAGGGGCTTCCCTGGTGGCGCGGTGGTTAAGAATCCGTCTGCCAATGCAGCGGACACGGGTTTGAGCCTTGTGTCGGGAAGATCCCACATGCCTTGGAGCAACTAAGCCCGTGCACCACAACTACTGACCCTGCACTCTAGAGCCCACGTGCCACAACTACTGAGGCCAGCGCGCCTAGAGCCCGTGCTCCGCAACAAGAGAAGCCACCGCAGTGAGAAGCCCACGCACCACAACCAAGTGTAGCTCCCACTCACCACAAGTAGAGAAAGCCCACGTGCAGCAAAGAAGACCCAACGCAGCCAAAAATAAATAAATAAAATTAAAAAAAAAAAGAATGTATATGCACATTAATGTGACAGCAGCAGTTAGAGAGATGGAGGGCAACCTGCCAGCCTAAAGGGTTGGGTTTCCAGTCACACTTAGAGCATAATAATCATTCCACGTGGCAACCTAGAGGAAATAAAACTAGGCCCTTGAGCCACTATCTAACTGTTTACGTGACTATCACAAAATCATGGCAGGCTTTGGAGCTAGACAGGCATGGTTTGAATCCTGGTCATACCACTTCTGAGCCATGTGGGCCGGGACAGATGACTTACCCTCTTTATCTATCTCCATCTTCTTTGTCTGTCACTGCCCTGTTCAGTAGCATAGCCACCAGCCACATGTAAGTTTTGAGTCCTTGAAATGTGGCTGCTGTGACCCAAGATGTGCTGCAGGTGTCAAGTCCCTGCTGGATGACACTGAGTATTAAAAAAATGACTGTAAATAGGTGATTAATGATTTTTATACTGGCTACATGTTGACGTGTTGAAATGATAATATTTTGGATATAGGGTTAGATACAATTTGTTGTTAGAGTTAATTTTACTTGTTTCTTTTTGCCTTTTTTAAAAAAAAAATGTGGTCACTAGGAAATTTAGTTATGTCTGTGGCTTACATATACAATTTGGGGCATCCGTTGTTCTGTTGGACAGTTTTAGTCTATAGAACTAGGAACAGAAGAAGAGGATGGGGAGAGAGAGAGGGCAGCTACACAGAGAGTCCTATTATGTGCCAGATGCTGTACCCTGACCTTAAACCGCTCAGCAGCCCATCGCAGTAGCTACTATATTTACTTCACCATTTTACAGATGAGGCTCCCAGAGATGAAATTGTTTGCTGAGGGACCAACAGTTAGTAAGTGCCAGGTGGTGATTAGAACCCAGGTATTTGCACTCAACAGCCCAACATCTCACTATTAATTAATGCCTTTGCTGCAGTCAGGGGCACTCAGTAATGTCCACCTTGCAGACAACCGTTATAGGGATTAAATGAAATGCTGTGGGTGAACTCTTAGCTTAGGACCTGACACTTAGTAAGAGCATCAGAAAATGACAGCTGCTATTAGTGTTAAAATAATAATAGAAAAGAGGAAGAGGAGGAGGGGGATGAGGGAGAAGAAAGAAGGAGAAGGAGAGGAGGGAGAAGAGGAGGAAAGGGTCATGTGGTCACCACCACCACCACCACCACCAGGTGCCACGTGCTATCTTGGGCACTTTACGTACATTATGTAATTTAACACTCACAGCAAGCCTGGCCCATGTTCACCCACCCTTTCAGTCTTTGATTTTTGCTGGTATGAGTGTAGGCAAAGTCTGCCTGGCACTCGAGTGCTCACTTTCACTTCATGGACCTTTCCCGTGATCTGTCGTGGGGTAGGAAGCTTGAGATGGCAGAAGAGGGTGCGGGTGGAGACTGGCAGCCAGTGAGCACACTGTGGAGCTAAGAGGGTGGACAGGGTTGGGGTTTTCTGAGAGAAGAGTGGATGCTGTATTTTTAGCATCTGATTCACACAGGGAAATTTGGAGCACTGTCCCCAGCACTCAGAAACTGTGAATACTAAGGAAGGAATGACCAGTTGTTGAAGATGTCAGTGAGGGTGGGGGAAGGAAACAGAAAGAAAGATGATGGAACCTTACTAATAAGGATCGTAATTCTAACCTAGTCAAATGCCAATAGGAATGGAAGAGTGGCGTTTTCCTTTAGGGAATTCTAGAAACTTATTTCATGTAATTGGCCTTGCCCCAAAAGATGAGGCAAGAAAGTGTACTTTAATGGGACTAAATAAAGAATCACGCTTAAGTGGTTTGGAAGGCAATTGCCTTGAAGTGAGAAAGATGTGAAGGTAGTGTGTATTTACCGGGTCCTTGGAAAATTTTGGTAACAGAATCTATACCCAGCCTTGTCCCTGGTCAAGGGACATGGGGCACAGAGTTAACAGGTCAGCCGTTCCTGCTGCTCTTGCTGCCTTTGCCAGCTCAAAGCACATGGCCTCTCGTCATCAAGACAGACTTCCCCCACTTTCCAAAAACAGTGAGTGGACGGCAAGGGTCAGCCTTTGCTCTGTCAGATTCCATGCCAGGCCCAGTTCTAGCTGCACGTTTGCTGTATGTTATCTCCTTGAATCCTCACTCTAACCCTCTGAAGCATTTATTTTTATCCTTCATTTTACAGGTGAGATTGAATTATTCTGCCAGGCCATTTAATTACAAGTTGGCAGAACCAGAATTCTAAACTAGGTCGATGTGACTCCCAGAGCCTTGATGATTCTGCTACGTCACACAGCCTTTTCTTTTAACCCCATGGTCAGGACCAGAGATTTCTCTACCTACACTCATTGCATGAAGGAGGTCTTGCTGCTGTGACTTCTCAGAGTAAAGAGCTGGTTCACTTCAAGCACATCCAAGGGTAATGCTAGAGAGTCAGGGTGGAAGGGGGAGTAGGGAATTGCTCTTTTGTTAAATGCAACTTGTTTTTGTTTGGAAGTGAGAGAGAGAGAGAGAGAGGGAGATAGGGAAAAGGAAAGAAGAGAAGAAGAAGGTTCTGAAAAAGAATCACAGGTTGCTCAATGTATTTTGTAAAATGAAATTAGATAGTTAATAAATTCATACTATACATGATCACATACACATGTATATATCTACACACATTTATGTGTATAAATACATATACATATGTGTGTGAATAGCTAGCTAGCTAGATACTTGTTTGGGTTATTTTTTTAGTGTCTACTATTTTTTATAAAACCTAACTATTCCTTTATGGCCTTTAAAAAAATCCAGAAATTACCCTTCAAAATATAAAATAGTTAATTGACGTGATTATTTGAAATGTTCAAGTGGCAAGAGAATACGTCCTAATCATCAGAAATCAAAACGATTCCACAAATGTGAAACCCCCATTCACTTGTTCCCCTCTGCTTCCAAGCCATCTCTTCTTCCTGGAGGCGACCACTGCCATCAGCTTACTATGAATATTCGTAGCCTTTTTTTTCTAGCATTTTCGTGTATAGGAACATAAAGAAATCTATGGTTTCTTTCTTGTATCAAAAATGGGATCCCCTATTATGTATTATTCTGCAACCTCTGTTTTTACATAATGTGTCTTTCTTTCTTGGTGGCTATATACTACCCCAGAATACAGAGGTACCAGAATTTATTTAACCATCCTCTACTGATAGACATTCAGGTGGTTTCTTTTTTTTCACTATTAGGAGGGTAATTCTCTATTCTTTCGTTCTGGAGAATGCTTGATGTTTTACAGTCAACATATGGCTAAGTAAATATTTAAAATTTTATGTTGACATTTTGCTGTCAAGTTCAGAACTTTTATTATGCAATTCACCTCTTGAATTATATAATATATATTATCACTTTCTAAGTTTTAATTTACAAGGCTACGGCTATAAATGTTGATTGTCTTTTCAGACAATCTTCAGTTTCCATAGCTAAGAGCCAGTAAACAATACTGACACCTGCCTTGGATATTCGAACCATGGTTAGGGATGTATACACGGGACACAATAGAAAAGTGGAGATTTGAGGGTTCTAATCCTACCTCCTTTCTCCCTGTGGAAGAACCAGGTGATTATCAAGTGAAACCTCAGATGCATTAATGAGCAAGGCCAGTGCCAAACCCTTAAAATTCAGGGTCTTTTATTAACTGTGCTGGAGAACACAGCTTGGACCTGAGGTCAAAGTGAGTGTTCTTGCAGTTAACTCCTATATCTAGAACTTGGACCTATCTGAAGTGAAGCCGGGTTTTCGTTTCCAGCAAGTTCCCAGCCAGCCAAGCATTTCTGGCTGCCCACTTACCCATTATTTGTGGGGGAATAGAGTTATGCTGCCTGCTTATCTATTCTTATCCTTGGTAAGTAACGGGTCAGAGGATGTCAAACCTTCCCCAGTTTCCACCGAAAAAGTAGTCTCTGGCCTTCCCATAAGAATGAGTAAGTGAGGAGGTGCAAAGGGGGCCAGAAGAACTCCAGTCCCACTCTCTTCTGGGGAATGGGATAGAAGTTCACTCATGGAAACATGCAAGGAGGTGAACTGGGTCTCCCCCAACACAGCACGTGAAAAATTACAGATTTTCCAAAAAAATGATGATATTAATTTTTGTTTACAACAGTCTTAAACAAAAATTTCCTAAGCTTGACTAGTGGCCCCCTATCCCAAATAGGACCATATCCTAATATCTGCTCCCTGTGAATGTTATTTGGAAGAAAAGAAAGGTCTTTGCAGATGTAGTTAAGTTAAAGCTCCTGAGATGAAATTATCCTGGATTAGCCAGATGCATCCTAAATCTAATGACAAGTGTCATGAGAGACAAAGATACAGAGTGTGTGACATTGGAGGCAGAGATTGTAGGGATGTTGCCACAGCTAAGGAACATCTGGAGTCTTGAAGCTGGACGAGGTGAGAAAGGACACTTCCCTAGAGCCTTCAGAGGGAGTATGGCCCTGCTGACACCTTGATTTCAGACTTCTGGCCTCCGAAACTGAGACGGGATAAATTCCCTTTGTTTCAAGCCAGCCAGTTTTTGGTTATTTGTTATAGCAGCTCTAGGAAATGAGTACATGTACTATAAGAATAAAATAAGGAAGTGGTGCTCTAGTCCAAGGTAGAATATCTAGGTAAGGCTGGTTGCCTTTACTCTAAACTCAGCTGTTTCCTCTCACTATTTAGAGCAGAAGTTGTTTTTCCCCCATTCATGACCCATTTATAATTATTTTTCCACTTAGAGCATTTCACCTGAGCTTCTTCACGGCTCCTGCCTGCTGATGGCTTGCTCCAGCTTGTGCCAGGAAGCAGGCAGACCTCTTGTAAATGGTGCTTACCTCAGCTCTCTTCTGCTTACCAGCTCTTCTAGGGGGATCTGACTTTTCTGCATCGTTGCTTTGGTTGCCCAATAGTCTAACTCCCAGCTTCAACTCTTCATACATCTTGGTTAAAGCAAAGTGAGAAGAAGATAACAAAGGCTCTCTGCTTCTGCTGGTAGCCTGAGTCCTCCAAGACAGGCTCCTTATATTCAGGAGGAATTTACCTGGGAAACTTTTATATGTCAAGTAATTCAATTCTCTGTTCACCCACGTTGACCCTTCTGTCATTGTACCAAATAGCTTTACTAAGAGCAAGGTTCTTCAGAATCTTTACCCTCTTTGGTCCTTTGTTTCCAATTGGTGCTTTCAAAAAGGAATCAGATCCTTCACTTTCTTGGTGGGAAGTATATTGAACAACAAATTGAACAAAACAGAACAGTTTGGGAACAGTTTGTTCAATGTTTAGCTTATCGAACTTGTACCAGGCCACTGGTGATCCTCACAGTACTGGGGGAGATAACAGGCAGAGAATCCTTTAGGGTAGATCTTCCCAACCAGCGAGGATTCCTTCAGTGGGGATTCTCAGAGTGGCTGGCAGCACCAGCTTCATGAATGTGCCCCTGGTATAGTTACATGGTGCTTAGTTTAGCCCTCTGCTGGTACTGTCTTGAAATCCTCAATAATTTCTGAGTAAGGGGCCCCACATTTTTATTTTGCAGTGGGCCTTGTAAATTATGTAGCTGGTCCTGGTGGCTAGCACTGGCCTGGGGCAGCTGAAGTCCTTCCTACAGCAAGCTACCTCCTCCATTGTCCAGCACACTGTGGGTGCATGTTGGTTTTCCTTTTTGCTGTATGCTGTGGCCTGAAAGACATCAGGAAGCAGTGCCCTAAGGTAAAGCATATAGGCCTGAGAAGTGGTTCTCAAATGGAGTGATTTTTGTACACCTCCCCACCATTGGAGATACTTGGCAACATCTGGAGACATTTTTGGTTGTCACAACTGGGGAATGCTATTAGCATCTGGTGGGTTGAGGCCAGAGATGCTGCTAAACATTTCATAGTGCTCAGGACAACACCCACCACAAAGGATTATCTGGCCCCAAATCTCAACATTGCCAAGGTTGGAAAACCCTGTGTTAGAGCCCGGCCACTCAAAGGTTATCTTCTCACCAGCAGCCTCAGAAACACCCAGGAGCCTGTTGGAAATTCAGACTCTCAGGCTATACCCAGACCTACTTGAGTCATAATCAGCCTTTTAACCAGATCCCCAGGTGACTCATACACACATCAGAGTCTGAGAAGCAATGGGCCAGAACAAAACTTATCTGGTTTAGGCTTAAGCGTCTGCAGAGTTTCTGATTGGAGGGCTATCCTTGGCATTGAAGATCATGAATTTGGATCAAACAGGGAGAGTATGGCCTGAGGGAGGAAAACCTGAAAACCAGCCCAGTATAGAGCAATAGGTTCAAAAGGCAAAGCAGGAAAGGAAATAGGGGAAGAGTCCTCAGGGCGAGCCACCAGTGGTTCCTCAGATCATGAAGACCTAAGGAGAGCTTGAATCCCCCTTGCATGTAGCCCATTGCGTGAGGTGGGTAGGAAGCTTCTAAAGGAACCACAACTGTGAACACACACATTTGTGACCATCAGAGACCACTCTGTCTAATGGTGTGTCTATTGGACTTGGGATATGGACACGACCAGAGTCTGCCTATATTACTTTGCTAGGATCCATAACAAAGTGCCACAGGCTGAGTAGCTTAAACAACAGAAATTTATTTTCTCACAGCTGTATAGGTTGGAAGTCCAAGATCAAGGTGTCATCAGGGTTGGTTTCTTCTGAGATTTCTTTCCTTGGCTTGCAGATGGCTGTCTTCTCCCTGTGTCTACACATGGTGTTCCTCTGTGTTTGTCTGTGTCCCGGTCTACTTTTATTACAAGGACACCAGTCATATTGGATTAGAGACCACTCATATAACCCCATTTCAAATTAACTACCTCTTTAAGACCTATCTCCAAATACAGTCATGTTCTGAGATACTGGCAGTTAGGACCTCAACATATGAATTTGGCGAGGGGACACAGTTCAACCCACTGTCCTCTCTTCCCACATACTCCTCAACATCACAGTCTCCCATTCATCTCCACTGGGCTCTCTTAGCTGCTAACTTTGGGTCTTTTCCCATATGACCCGCCTCATTGAGAGTTGAAGTTCACTAGCTCCTGGGAAGTCTGGTGCCCTGCTGAATATTAAACATACGGGCTCTAAGCTCTTGGGACACAAAGTGAGTTGTGAGCCAAGACTCTGCTCTTCTCTCCAGAAGGCATTTGGCATTTCCTTCCCTTTGTGGGTACACCACACCATATCCATGACCCTCAGGTTAACTAGGGCAATTACTAATAAAAGGTTAGAGTGTGATTGCCTCAAGGTTCTGATAGATAGGTCAAAGGAATATGAATGCAAATGCATTTTTTAAAGCACACTGCAGCTATTGTTGGGTATAATGGAAAGTCATTAAGCATATTAGCTGCTGATTCTATAATTAAGTGCTAGCATTTTCTGGATGCTAACCTAAGTAACAGGAGATATTGGCCATTTGCAAAACATGTTTAAACAAAAAAGATTCAGGGACAAGAAGTGCCTCTCATCTTAATTATTTTTTTTTTGCATCATAAAAACCTCATGAACAATGCTATTGCAAAGCATAATGGATGTGGAGCAGCTGTAGAAAACATCTCACTTCCTTTGTTTGGAAACAACGTTTTACATTTGGAAAGAAAAATTCTGTCCAGCTGATTTTATTCCAAGGAGAGGGCGATTCTCTGCTGTCTGAGGAGTATCTATCCATGTCCATCGAACACTGGTAAAACTTTAGAGGGAATGGTTTGAAATTGTGCTTGTTTTCTGTCAGTACTGCTTCTTCAAGGTCTCCAGGTGGCTGCTAAGTCTGCAGGGGAAGGCGGACTGTTGAGCATCACGTCCTGACCTTGATTGCCAAGGAGCAGACTTTCATGCTTTCATGAGTGGAGAGAGAACTTCTTATTCTCTTTTTCGGAGCCATTCACAAGCCATCAGCATCAGCCCAGACTTGTTTTTCCAGATGGATAAAATAAAATTACTGATCACATCACATCAGGAGCAGAACTTCCCCAGCATGTCAGCTGATCGTGCTTAGGCAGGCAGCACATCTTGCCTTTCCAAGTTCTTAGATGTGAATCTATGGCCAAATGAACTCTGTGTCCAGTGTGCCCAGCAATGGCCAACATAACCATGGATCCTCTGAGTCACAGCATTCTCTACCTCTATGAGTTGACCCCCTTCAGGGGACAAGCCATCTATCTACTCTATACCAGTTGAACTCTGTGTCCAGTGTGCCCAGCAATGGCCAACATAACCATGGATCCTCTGAGTCACAGCATTCTCTACCTCTATGAGTTAACCCCCTTCAGGGGACAAGCCATCTATCTACTCTATACCAGTTAGCAGTTGCCATGTAACAAACCGTCCCAAAATTTAGTGGCTTAAACCACAACCATATGCTACTTCTCATGAGTACCTGGTGACTGGGTGGTCCAGCTGATCTGGGTCAGGTGTGGTTGATCTGGACTGGGCTTGCTAATAAATCTGCGGGCAGTTAGCAGGTCTACTTGAGGCTAATCAGCCTAGGATGATCTTTGTTGGGATAAGTTAGTTTTTTCCCGAGTCTCTCTCCTCATCCAGGTGAGACTGGGCATGTGCTCATGGTGGTGGCATGGGTCCAAGCAAGGAAACGTAATTGCTGAAGTACTTTATCAGGCCTCTGGCCCCATTAGCCAGAGCAAGTCACTGTCCAGTGACCATGTTGAATTACCCACTTTAATTGAGGTCCAACTGGCCTGAGTCAGACTAACTAACATCGCTCTGCTCAGCTTCCCTCCTTTTCATGGATGGATGAGATCTTACCCTTTGTGACCCCCACTCCTGACCGGGGTACTGGCATGAACAGGGTCGTAAGACCATGGGCACCTAAGGGGAACAGGTCAAAACTGCATCATGAAACGTGGTAGAATATGAATGCATGATACAGTGGAAAAAGACAAATTCTGTATTCCCAAGGTACAACTTAAATTCAGTTTTATCATTGCCCAAAGTCTCCCACCAGAAAGGCCCTTGCTCCTCACTCAGTGTGGATATTTGCCTCAATTACACCTGAGCTCTTTAGCCTGCCTTATTTGGTGCTGACAAACAGCCCTGGGAGAACTGGAGAAAACTGAATTGTCAACCAGCAAGTATCTGAACAATAGATGTGGCTCAAGATAAGGAGTCTTTTGGTAACTTTCCTTGAGATAAAAGAGTTTTTGGACTTCTTGGTCCACAAATTCAATTTACTCCATTCACCCAAGGAGTATTAGATCTGAGAAAGCTTGTTAGGTGTTTTGTTTACTTGCTAAATGTGTATTTATCCATCAAATTTTTGCCTAACTGTTCCCTTCTCTATTAAGTCTTCCTTGAACAGGTAGAATTAGCCAATCCCCTGTGTGTGAACCATTGCACTTATGCAATAGACTTTTTATTCTTCTTCCATTCATATGTTCACCAAAAAGGTATTGAATGCTTCCTATGTGCCAGGCACTGAGTAAAAACCTTTGAACAAAAGCAAGGTCCCCACCCTCATGGAGCTTACATTTGGAAGGGAGGGTTCCATAATTAATAAATAACCAAATAAATATATACTATATCAGATGCTAAGAAAAAAAATAAGATTGGGTAAGGAACAGACAATGATGGTGTTTGTGTGTGTGTGTGTGTGTTTGGGGTCTGTGTTAGGTGGTCAGGAAGCCCTTTTGAAAAGTTGCATTTGGGCAAAGGTCTGAACCACATGAGGGAGTGGGCTACATGGGCATTTAGGGGATAGCTTCCTAGGGAGAAGAAGTTTCAGCACATGGAGCAAGCTTGGCTCTTTTGAAGGACAGCAAGGGAGCTGGTGGGGTTTGATTGAACAGGGAGAGAATGGTAGGGCATGAGATCAGAGAGATAGTAGGGTTCCTGATTGTATGAGGCCTTATAGGCCAGGAAAACAACTTTTAATTTTGTTCTAAGTGGGATCGTAAGTATGGTAGATAGAATAGTGGCCTCCAAAGATGACCATGTCCTAATCCTTGGAACCTGCGACTATGTTATCCTTACATGGCAAAAGAGACTTTCCAGATGAGATTAAGCCAAGACTCTTGAGATGGGGAGATGATCCTGGGTTATCAGGGTGGGCCCAATGGAATTACTAGGGTCCTTATAGAAGGGAAGCAGGAGGGTCAGATACAGAGAAGGAGATGGGATGACAGAAGCAGAGGCTAAGGTCATGCAGGGCCATGAACCAAGGAATGGAGACATCCTCTAGAAGTTAGAAAAGGCAAGGAATAGATCCTCTCCTGAAGCCTCTAGAAAGGAACAAAATCTGCTGACACGTTGATTTTAGCCCATTAAGACCCTTTTCAAACTTCTGACCTCCAGAACTGTAAGATAATCAGTTTGTGTCACTTTAAGTCACTAAGTTTGTGGTAATATTTTACAACAGGAAGTCACTGGAGCGTTTTGAAGAGAAATGTGATATAGAATGCCTTACATTTAAGAAAAAAATCACTGACTGATTATGTGGAGGATGCAGTGAGGAAGGCCAAGTAGAAGCGTTCGCAGGAGTTCAGAGAAGAGATTATGATGCTCGGTCTAAGGCGATGATGGTGGAGAGAAGTGGTGGGATCTTCATGTGTTCTGCAAATAGACTCTAGGACTCAGTATGTAAGAAATTGGTTGAAGGGGCTGAAGGAGACAGAGGAGCATGGATGACTCCCAGATTCTCAATTTAAGTCCTAGAAAAGATGAAAATGTTATTTATTGAGTATGGTCAGAGGAAAATCAGTTTTGGAGGTTTGGTGTCTATATGTGGAGGGAGAGAGTGGACTGAGAATTCCATTTGGATATTTTATGTTTAAAATGTCTGTAAACCATCAAATAGGCAGTTTTTTTTTTTTTTAATGAATTTGGAACTCAGGAGTATTCTGGGCTAGAGGTCTAAATGGAAGAGTTGTCAGTGTAAAATGATGCTTAAAGCCATGGGGACAGATGAGATTGAGGTGTAGATTGAGAAGAGCACAGGCTGGGGAGGGTAAGTGGCAGCATTCCATGCAGAACTTCCTCATGTTAGCAATACTCACTCTTGACTGGGACTTAGGCTGGAAAAGAACTCTGCTAGAATGTTGGGGTGGGGAATACACAGCTAAGGAGATTTCTTAGTTACCCATTGCCCTCTACAATGTAGAAGATGACTGGACTCAAACTGATATTCCCTAGCACTTATTCATAATGGAAAGATGATGCTTTCTTAAACAGATAAATAAAACCACATATTTAAGCAAAGGCAGCCATCATAGCATGTGTACTATGATACCCTTTGGCTGAGTATACCCATGAAAGTGCTTTAATATGGGTTCATCGGATAAATAATGATTGTAAGAAAAGGGTAGATACTTGGGGGAAGCAGAAGGAACAATACTATGTGGAGGGCAACATGGCTTCCCAGATTGATTCATTTGCTCTTGTTGACTATTTCCATGCTATAAATCTCAGTTGAAGAGTCTCACTGTATCCAAAATGAGGGCCCAGAAACCCCAAACAAGAATACAGTAGCTCACCAGGGAAGGCAGTCACCAACCTAAATGCTGCTTTCCTTCCCTGAAGAAATCTCCTCCATCTGTGCCAGAGTCGTTATCTCTGCCTTCCTTGGAAAAGAGGAAATTTGCACTATCAAAAATAGGATTTGTGTGTCCAACCTGACTTCAAAGATATTAAATGATAATCTTTCCAAATAAAGAACAGAATGAACTCAAAGCTCCCACTCCACTTGCTGGGTAAATGAAGATGGAGCCTCAAGCAAAACCCTCTGTGGGAAGGAAAGCAGGTTTCTTGGTATCCTACCCATAGGCAGGCTCTGACAAGAGCTCTATTTCAAAGACCTTGTCCTATATTAGGGCCTCTAAGTAACTCATGATAATTGCTTGGTTATTTTCTATGTAAGTTATCTCCTATTAAAAACTGCTCCTGCTGCTATATTCTTGCTGTATGAAGAGTGTATCAATTAGATATTGCCACCATAATGCTGTGTAACAAGCCATCCCCAAACTCAGTGGCACATAACAATAAGTATTTACTTATACCCATATATCTGTGGGGCAGCTGAGGTTGGCTCAGGTGGCTCTGCTCCACATATTTTCACTCCTGGGCCCAGGATAATGGGGTAGCAGTTATCTGGGGGGAGGTCTTGAATGGTAGAGGTTGGAAGCTCTCAAAGGGGTGAACAGAATGACATAATATCTCTTAAGGCCTAGGTTCAGAAGTGATACATTTCATTGGCCAGAGCAAGTCATATGACCAAATCCAATATCAGTAAGGCAGGGAAGTGTACTCCTCCCATGACATTTGGGTAAAGGGAGTGAATATTTACCAAATGATAAGCTAATCTATATAGGGAGGAATACTAATATCTCTGGGTTTTAGATGGGAAAACTGAAATAGAGATCAACGCCATGTCTGTGAAATAGTTCTCAGTTGAAACTTAGAGAAATCATTCTGTATTGATTACCAAAATGGTTATTAACTAGGCTATTTTTGCATCTTCATGTACTTAGCCACCAGATATAGTTATTTTCTAGAAGGGACCAGAGTGACTCTCCTGCTATTCATGGAATGCCTGGATGGCATTGACTATGCAGTGACCTTGTCAGGTGGTTGAAAGTTGATCAGAATGACCCTCAGATAATTTGGATGATGGTGTTGGAGCACGGAGGGAACAAAAAGTGCCCACCAAACTGAGAAGGCATTCTGAGACAGAAAAATGAGGCAGGCAGCTCCATGTAATCAATGGGTCAGTTTATTATAGGGTAACTTACTCACAGGGTGGGGTCTGGATCAGGCCGACAGGGACCTGAAAGAGTTCGCGGCTGCACTCTGCACCGCCGAGGGGCCACTGGGACAATTTTATGGTTAACCTAGGGCAAGGGGGTAGGTGTTTGGAAACAGGACATGCATTCCTAAGTTAAGATTTATGAATGGATAACTAGTCTTGTGGGCGCCAGGAATATGTCAGGGAAGGTTTTCACCATTGTTTGGGGACTAACAGAGTATAGTGGCTACCTGGTCCTAATGATCATGAAACAATATCTATTAACTACAAAGCCCTTGACAACAGAGAAGTGATTCACTGCAGCGTACAGTTTTGGGTAGGGTCAGCAAAAGGACAAGAGAAACTGTAAGGGCCCAACATAGCATCAGTTATACTAACAACAGTCATACAAATGGCTTATGATCGGATTGCAGGGCATGGTTTTGAATATCTTCTCTTTCCAAAATCAGTGAGCTGTTAGTTAAAATTCTTGTTCCTGGGAGATCAAACCGTGACCATATTATGGCTTGAAGTTATGACAGTGTGGCACACATAATTAATCATTCAAGCATCGATTCATATTTTCCCAACTGTCAAGATAACTAAGAGTCCAGTAGTGGCATAGTCTTAAAGCCAGTATGGTTTGGTCAGCTTGCCCAAAATAATGGAGGCATGTGTCACCTCATGGCCTCACAGTGAAGACTGAGGATCTTTGTGCCTAAGAGAGTTTCTCAAAGCCTAGTCTTAGACACCAGATCCCTCTTTCTAACTTCATCCTTAAGAAAAACCGAGGTCAGCTTCTCCTACCTCTTTTTGATATCATGTGTTGGCAGTGCGCTACTCTTTCAGGAAAGGACATGCCCCACATTATTTTTCCTGCCATGTGCATGGTCTTGGAATCTAAAGGCGTGCCAAAAGAGAAGGAAGAATTGGCGGTCACATGACTGTGAGGAATTCCAGGGCACAGGACTCAGCAGTGCCTTTCCATGCAGAACCGCCCCCCCCCCAGAACCTTGAAGACAAGGCTCCAGGAATGAGCCTGGCCTCTTGAGAAGAGGCATTAATTGAAGTTCATTTTTATTCATCGAATGTGTTCACCAAAACTCATTTCCTTTTCCTCCTGAGCAGACAAACAGATATTTCCCAGCCTTCCTTGCAGCTCGATGGAGTCATGTGACTGAGTTCCAGCCAATGGGCTAGTTGTGATCCGCACCACTGCCTGGCCTGCTTGATGCATACCTCCCTCGTGCATTCCCCATGCTCTCTCCCTTTTCTCCAGCCGCTTGTCCTCGCGCAGCGCAACTTTGGGGCCACACGTTAAAGATGGCAGAGATGCCTTCCAACCAGAAACACCTACTGTGGCCTGCTACATGAGCGAAAAATAAACTTTTGTTAAGCCACTGGTATTTGGGAGTTTATATGTTAGAAGTTAGTGTTACACTAATTAATATGTTTTTTAATTTTTTTAGACTCATAAAAGTCTCTCACTTTCCTTTGTCTCCAAGGCCCTGCTTGGACACAGTGGACCATCTGAAGACCCAAACATGTCCGTCCCATCTCTAAGTCCTAGCAAGTGTCCCTATCACTGAGCCTCACATTCTGTCCATGATGAGGCTGATGACAACTAAAATGTGTTGGCAATTTATTATATGCCAGGCATTTTATGGACTTTATCACATTTTAACCTCACAAATCCACTGATATTTGTCATGTCCATTTTACTGTTTAGTAAATTTAGGCTCTGGGTGGATAAGTCATGTGCCCAAGACTTCACAACTAGAAAAGTGGGGAAGTCAGGAATGAAGCCCAGGGTAGGGGACTCTAGAGCGTGTGTCCCTAACAGCCGTGCTGAGTTCCCAGCCAAGCAGATTATTAGGCCTGCCGGCAGCCCTTTCTCCAGGCAGCCTCACACTCCCGCTTCTCACGGCCATCCTGGAAACCAGTGACTGCTTTCTCGACGCTCCTGAGTGACTAAGCTTTCCCTGCGTGGCCCAGCCCTGGTCCATCCCTGACTCTCCTGAGATCTGAGCAGAACTACACTCCGTGTGCTCCATGCTACAACACCATGTATCTTCAAGCTGCCTCTGTTTAGAAACAGGCCTCCCTGAGCCAGCCCTTTCATTAAAACACTTCTGCCTGCCCTTTTGCTCACCCACACTGGGAGGCCATGTCCACAGAAGACTCTCCTATTTGCCCTAATGACGAAGAGAATGATTACCCATCGCCCCATTTTCCAGATTACTGAAGCCGGTAGCGGTGGGAAAAATACAATCAAGGCTACTGCGTCAGAGCATGGACTTAGCGGAACAATGATGAATGGGCTTAAAGAGGCCTGCGCGGACTCTCGCAGCATAATAAGGTGCTGGCTAGCAGGCTCTCGCCAAGAAGGGCATAGACACTCCCTTGCTGGAATCAGGGCTCCTTTTTCTCTTTCTGGAGGAGGTCTGAGCTCCTGTCACTGTCACTCAACTTTGGTGTCAGTTTCCAGGAAATAGTCAAAGGCAGCTCAGAGAACTGGGAGGCTCTGGGAGGTGACTTGGGGTGAGAAGGCGGAATGGCAGTGAGCATAGGGCAGGGCTCCTGACCAGCTGAACCCAGACTCCTCAGCATTTCCAAGGTGGCCTTGGTCTGAGCCTGGAGCTGATCCTATAGTTATAACTGAGGCAGTGTGTGAAGTAGTGATCAGGAGTCCGTTGGCCTTGCTTGGAATGTTTGCTCCATCACTTCCTTATTGCGAGACCATAAGTTAATTTCTTAACACCTGCAGGGGTAAGTTTTCTTATGTGTGCAGTGGAGATTTTCGAAATAGTACTGCTCCAAAAGGGGAGGACTTATGCAATAGGCAGAGAAAGCACTTAGTAGAGTCTCAACTTTTATGAAGTCCATCCTGGCCACCACATCCTAAGCGTAGCTTGTTTGGTCAAAAATAATTTTCAAGAGAACACTAGGGACCTGGAAGAAAATTACAGAGGAATCCATTTGTGTTCCTGTGGTCATACTTTGAGGTTGGGGTTCTGAAGGAGAGGCAGGAATAACCCTTTAAGCTGCCCCCCTTAGTTCTCTCTGCCGGTGAGAGTCTGTCTGGAGCTGAGGGTGAAGAAGTGAAGTTGATGCATTTTTCCCAGTGAGTGAGCTGTCAGCTAGCCCCATTCAACCTCAGTGGCATGTGTCCATCTGCTTTCCATCTGGAGGTGGCACCTTACTTCTAAGGTGGGAAGTGTATTACTGTAGATGAGACCGGGGGGGCGGTGGGGCTGACCACCAAGGCAGTGGAGAGATCACCACCATGGCTTAGGTCCTGAGAAGGTGAAGGAGAGCAGAGTCTTCAGTGAAACCAGAGGGACTGACTTTTGCTCTGAGGAAGAACTCTTCTTTCATTGCAAGAACACTTATAAAGCCCTGGTCTTGTCCCATGGCAAGTTTGTATTTTAAAAAGTCTAGTATAGGCTTTCTTCATGTTCTCAAACAATTAAGGGGGTTGTCTAGGTTTGGGTTTCCCCAAAAGCAGGCCCTGAGATTAGGATTAGAGTGCAAGGATTTTATCTGGGAAATGATCCCAGGAATTCCCGTCGGGGGAGGGGAATAGGGAAGAGACATAGGTGTGGTAGATTAAAAAATGGCACCCAGTCGATTTCCATGTCCTAATCCCTGGAACCTGTGGATGTTAAGTTATGTGGCAAAGTCACTGCAGATGTAATTATTAAAGATCTTGAGATGGGGCAGATGATCCTGGATTATCTGGGTAGGCAATCACATGTATCCTTATAAGGAGGCAGAGGGAGATTTGAAGCACACAGAGAAGGCAATGTGACCACAGAGGCAGAGATTGGAGTGATGTGACTACAAATCAAGGCGTCCCAGCAGCCACCAGAAGCTGTGAAGTTTTTCCCCTAGAACCTCTAGAGGGAGCATGACCCTGCTGACACCTTGATCTTGGACTTCCGGCCTCCAGAACAGTGAGAGAATAAAGTTCTTTGTTTTAACCCACCAAGTTAATGATAATTTGTTAGAGCAGACCTAGGAAGCTCATACAACAGGGAAGGAAGGATATTTTCAGAGCATTAATAAACTGGTTTTCCCTCTGGGCAACTGGGGCCCAATCCCACTGGGGGTTTCTTGGAGTTTTGCAGCCGTATCTTCCAGTTGCATCCCCTGAGGATCAAAGAAATTGGAGTATTTATTCACTAAATCTTTTCGTCAGTGTTCGGTGGCTACTCATGGGGACATCAGCTCCCTGGTGCCACCGGCTTGCTCTGTGTACCAGAGCTTTCCACACCAGAGAACACTGTCAGGCATTGTAGCTGTTGCAGTTTTCTATAGTAAGAATTTGCCAGCGTGCTTGGAATGAGGGGATAGAGTCTGCTCTGGAGATCACAGTGGACTCTACCCATGTACATAATCCAGGTGAACTGGTTTTTTTTCTCCTAGTGTCTGAAACCCTCACAGAGCCAGCAGCCTCTTGCTCTCCTAGCCCAGGACTTCCCCCTCACCGACAGCATCCCTGTTCTGTCATCTTTGATACCTGAAAGCTCTGAGTCAGGGAAGGGGAAAGTTGGTGAATCCCTACTGGTGAATAATTTTGGTCCCATCCTAAGTACAGTAAGAGGCAAAAAGAGAAATGGATTTGAACACAGGATTGTAGAAATGAATTTCCTCCAAGACCCCTAATTGTGGGAGAGAGACATCATCTGGACGTTCTGGTGGCCTCCCCCCACCCCCACCTTTGCTTCTCTAGAACACGTTTCTCTGGATTTCAGGTGTGTTTGGGCAATTCACTGCAGACATCTGGAAATTAATTACCTATGTAGGGTGTTTTGCAGCCTACAACTAAGTTTTTTTTTTTTTAACATCTTTATTGGAGTATAATTACTTTATAATGGTGTATTAGTTTCTGCTGTATAACAAAATGAATCAGCTATACATTTACATATATCCCCATATCTCCTCCCTCTTGCGTCTCCCTCCCACCCTCCCTATCCCACCCCTCTAGGTGGTCACAAAGCACCGAGCTGATCTCCCTGTGCTATGCGGCTGCTTCCCACTAGCTAGCTATTTTACATTTCGTAGTATATGTAAGTCCATGCCACTCTCTCACTTCGTCCCAGCTTACCCTTCCCCCTCCCCATGTCCTCAAGTCCATTCTCTATGTCTGTGTCTTTATTCCTGTCCTGCCCCTAAGTTCTTCATAACCATTTTTTTTTTTTAGATTCCGTATATATGTGTTAGCATACGGTATTTGTTTTTCTCTTTCTGACTTACTTCACCCTGTATGACAGACTCTAGGTCCATCCACCTCACTACAAATAACTCAATTTTGTTTCTTTTTATGGCTGAGTAATATTCCATTGTATATATGTGCCACATCTTGTTTATCCATTCATCTGTCAGTGGACACTTAGGTTGCTTCCATGTCCTAGCTATTGTAAATAGAGCTGCAGTGAACATTGTGGTACATGACTCTTTTTGAATTATGGTTTTCTCAGGGTATATGCCCAGTAGTGGGATTGCTGGGTCATATGGTAGTTCTATTTTTAGCTTTTTAAGGAACCTCCATACTGTTCTCCATAGTGGCTGTATCAATTTACATTCCCACCAACAGTGCAAGAGGGTTCCCTTTTCTCCACACCCTCTCCAGCATTTGTTGTTGGTAGATTTTTTGATGATGGCCATTCTAACTGGTGTGAGGTGATACCTCATTGTAGTTTTGATTTGCATTTCTCTAATGATTAGTGATGTTAAGCATTCTTTCATGTGTTTGTTGGCAATCTGTATATCTTCTTTGGAGAAATGTCTGTTTAGATCTTTTGCCCATTTTTGGATTGGGTTGTTTGTTTTTTTGATATTGAGCTGCATGAGCTGCTCGTAAACTTTGGAGATTAATCCTTTGTCAGTTACTTCATTTGCAAATATTCTCTCCCATTCTGAGGGTTGTCTTTTCATCTTGTTTATGTTTTCCTTTGCTGTGCAAAAGCTTTTAAGTTTCATTAGGTCCCATTTGTTTATTTTTGTTTTTATTTCCATTTCCTTAGGAGGTGGGTCAAAAAGGATCTTGCTATGATTTATGTCATAGAGTGTTCTGCCTATGTTTTCCTCTATGAGTTTTATAGTGTCTGGCCTTACATTTAGGTCTTTAATCCATTTTGAGTTTATTTTTTTGTATGGTGTTAGCGAGTGTTCTAATTTCATTCTTTTACATGTAGCTGTCCAGTTTTCCCAGCACCACTTATTGAAGAGGCTGTCTTGTCTCCATTGTATATTCTTGCCTCCTTTATCAAAAATAAGGTGACCATATGTGCGTGGGTTTATCTCTGGGCTTTCTGTCCTGTTCCATTGATCTCTATTTCTGTTTTTGTGCCAGTACCATACTGTCTTGATTACTGTAGCTTTGTAGTATAGTCTGAAGTCAGGGAGCCTGATTCCTCCAGCTCTGTTTTTCTTCCTCAAGATTGCTCTGGCTATTCAGGGTCTTTTGTGTTTCCATACAAATTGTGCAATTTTTTGTTCTAGTTCTGTGAAAAATGCCACTGGTAGTTTGATAGGGATTGTATTGAATCTGTAGATTGCTTTGGGTAGGATAGTCATTTTCACAATGTTGATTCTTCCAGTCCAGGAACATGGTGTATCTCTCCATCTGTTTGTATCATCTTTAATTTCTTTCATCAGTGTCTTATAGTTTTATTGCATGCAGGTCTTATGTCTCCTTAGGTAGGCTTATTCCTAGGTATTTTATTCTTTTTGTTGCAGTGGTAAATGGGAGTGTTTCCTTAATTTCTCTTTCAGATTTTTCATCATTAGTGTATAGGAATGCTAGAGATTTCTGTGCATTAATTTTGTATCCTGCAACTTTACCAAATTCATTGATTCGCTCTAGTGGTTTTCTCGTAGCATCTTTCAGATTCTCTATGTATAGTGTCATGTCATCTGCAAACATACAACTCAGTTTTGAAACCAGTGTTTTAGTTACTTATGATGATGAGATGGTAAGGATGATAGTATAATCATATTGACCATTTCTAACCATTAACCATTATCAACCAAATCTATTTTGAAAACTTAAGCTTATGTCTTTGCTACTCAAAGTGTGGTCTGTGGACCAGCAGTAGCAGCAACACCTGGGAGCTTGTTAGAAATGCAGAATCTCAGGCTCCTCTTTGGATCTGCTGAACTTGCATTTTGCCCAGTTCCCAGGTGGCTCATTAACTTTGAGAATTGCTAACTTATACATCTTAACGGAGACCTGGGCCTCTCCTGTGGCTCTGTCGACCTGGGGTCTTCTTTGCAGGCTTGAGGAGAAGGAATGGGGTGAGCAGAAGTAGATGCTCAGGAGGCCTTTTCTGGGGGATGCCCTAGGGTCTGAGGACCCAGTGATGCAGCAGGCAAGTCTTTGTGACCTTCTCCCCTTCACTTCCTCCAGGTTGGTAGACCAGGCCTTTTTTTGTTTGTTTGTTTTTTACTGCTGACCCCCAGTTGCTTGCCCTCTGCAAGTATTGGCATTGTGGGGGTGGAGGACAAAGCCGCTTCTAGTTTTTTCTGGGAAGCCAAGAGTTTAGGGTAATTTTCTAAGCTGCTTCCTCTGGCAACCTCCCCTTGCCCTCTTGCCCTCTGTTCTGAGTCTCTGGGGGTAGGGGGCTATGCTTTGCTGTGCTTAAATTTGGAAACCCCTTGTTACCTGTCTCAGCCCCCAGCTCTGATAGTGCCTGTCAGATTCTGCTCCCTAAACCTTCCCAGGCTCCAAATAATCTCCTGTGTCTTTCCTATAAGCTCCTTTGAATTCGCTCACTCATGTAACATCGAGGAGAAGAGCTGCGTTGTTATGCCAAAGCCAGCTTCTCCCATGAGCCTTTGTCACACAAATAAAATAGATGTTTGCTTTGTTCCTCCTGCTCCACTTTTTTACACGCCCAGGCACAGGCTTTTAACAGAGTTTATTAGAAATGGAAAAGAAAGCCTCTAAAGGCAGCAAAGGGCGCCTGTGCATTCTTCTGATTCTAACTCCTGCCCTTCCTGGTGCCTGTGTTTTCGATAATGAATGTCACAGGGGGACGGGGAGGTGAATGGGGACTGATAAGTGCAGACCGTTATTGTGTTCAGCTCTGTGGAGCCTGCGAGGGGTGCCACCACCGAGCTCCGGCTGCGACAGCAGAAAGCACTTTCCTGCCATCCTCCCATGTCCTCCACCCCAACCCGAAGGAGGACTTTTTTGTAATGGTGCAGAGGGGGAAAAGCAGTGGGTGTCCCAATACTCCGGTTACTGGTTCTGGCTTTGCCACCAACATGCTGGGAGACCGTGGCTGTGTGACTGAAGCTTTCTGGGCTATAAACCTAAACTGAACCTATAAACTTGTTCCTGCTTCATGAGCTTGCACAACTATATATGTTAAAATATTCTTACTTGGATTAAGGAAGAAATATAGGCCGCTCCATGCACCCCGAAGTGCCTACCACTGGTTGCTTTCCTGTGGGGCTCCAGAGACCAAGGCTAGCCTGACTTGATGGGATAATAGACAGATGTGGAAGCACTTGGTAAACTGTAAAGTGCTATGCCTGAGAGCAGTGTTGCCATTGCCATTATCCTTGAGTCTGCTGGGGCAGTGTGGGCCCATTGTGGGGTGCTGAGAGGGAAAAAGTGAAGGAAGTTATGAGGGTTGGGTAGGCCTGGTGAAAGGCTATTGATGGGGGAATCTAAGGTGAGATAAAAGCTGGATAATGTGGGAAGGGAAGACTGAGGGAAGTGATGGATGGTAAGAAAACAGGTCAGACAATGCACTGGAGATAATGATTGTCTTAGTCCATTCAGGCTGCTGTAACAAACCGCCACAGACCAAGAGGTCTACAAACAATAGATATTAATTTCGCACAGTTCTGGAGGCTGGAAGCCCGAGATCAGGGACCAGCATGGTTAGGTGTGATGTGGGCCCTCCTCTGGGTCACAGTGGTGAGGGAGCTCTGTGACATTTCTTTTTTTTTTTTTTTGCCTGCAACAATTATACTTGTAGTATTGTTGCAAGCTCTATTTTTTTTAAATAGATAAATTTATTTATTTATTTATTTATTTTTGTCTGTGTTGGGTCTCCGTTGCTGCGGGCTTTCTCTAGTTGTGGCGAGCAAGGGCTACTCTTCATTGCGGTGCGTGGGCTTCTCATTGCAGTGGCTTCTCTTGTTGCGGAGCACGGGCTCTAGGCGCATGGGATTCAGTAGTTGTGGCACGTGGGCCTAGAGCGCAGGCTCAGTAGTTGTGGCGCACGGGCTTAGTTGCTCCGCGGCATGTGAGATCTTCCTGGTCCGGGGCTCGAACCTGCATCCCCCGCGTTGGCAGGCGGATTCTCAACCACTGCACCACCAGGGAAGCCCAGATTTCTTTCATAAGAACACTAATCTCATTTGTGAGGGTTCCACTCAAAGGCTCCACCTCCTAATACCATTACCTTGGGCATTAAGATTTAATATATGGATTTTGGTGGGGGAAGCGCAAACATTCTGACCATAGCAAAGATGGTAAAATGCTTGGCATCTTTATTATGCTTTCAGTTTGGATTTCACCCTTGCTCCCTCATCTCTGAACTTACTTTGGGTTGTCAAAGCCCCTCCTGATATGTTACAAGACTTAAGCTCAAATTTCAGTCATCAGTAAGAATGTCACCTCATTTAAGAAACATACTCTAGAGCTATTAATATAGCCCAGAATTGCAATGATCGTTTTTTGGTCTGTTTTTGTCAATTGTGTTTTCCTGCAGACTATCTGAACTTCTTGTCCACCAATGCAGTCCCATCTTTTCTCTCATAAGCTGGTGCCAATGTGGTTCTCACTGATTCTCTATTTTATATTTAAGAGAAAAGCTTTGCTCTGATAAATAATGACATTTTTAATAATTTTAAATATTGGCAGCTTCAGCAGGCATGATAGGTAAGGGTTCAGCCAGGTGGATAAATCCTTGTATGGATATCCAGGGACTTAAAATAGCATTGGTGAAGTGGTGACCAGAAGCAGAGAGAGGAGGGGAGGGTCAGATGGTAAATGTGGGATCTAGCCTCCTTGATGACCCCCAGTGATCCTGAGCTCTAGGTATTCACACCCTTATGTAATCTCCTCCCATGATGACTCAGAGGGCCAATCAAGTATGGCAGTGGTTACAGTGTGTGACTTCTGAGGCTAGGTCATAAAAGGCATTGCAGCTTCCACCCTGGCCTCTTGGATCTCTCACTCTGGGGGAAGCCAGTCACCATGACATGAGGAAACTCAAAGGACTAGGTGAAGAAGAGCTGGGGCCTCCTGCCAACAGTGAGCATGAGTTTGCCAGCCATATGAGGGATCCACTTTGAAAGAAGGTTCTCCAACCCCAGTCAAGCCTTCAGATGACTGTAGTCCTGGTCAATCTCTTGGCCCTAATAGACTACCTCAAGTTAGAATTTTCCAGCTAAGCTGCTCCTGAATTCCTGACCCATAGAAACTCTGAGTGATAACAAATGTTTACTGTTATTTTCAGCCACTGCGTTTTGGGGCAGCAATAGGTTACTAATACAGGGGTATGAACTTGGTGGCAGGGAGATGAGGTCAAAACTACAGAAGCCAATTTTTGCTTTTAATCTACAAAGTAAAAAAGCAAGGAAACAAAAAGACTGGGATTTTTTTTTTAAAAAGAAAACTTTGTGGTTTATGAGAATCGCACTGTAGGAAGCAAAGAGGAGGATACTCACCATTTGGAGGCCTGGGACTTCCACACCCCAGATCCTTAATACATAAAGTTCCAGGCTTAAAAAATATCCATGAGTACAGCCAAAGGCCCCTATGGACGTTACCTTGTGGTCGTCAGGGGAGGAGGGATCTTGTGACATTTGTGGGGGAAAGATGAAGTCTTGTGATGCTCAGCAGAGGAGAGGAAGGTGGTCCTTGCCATAAGCTAGCAAACTTCAAAAAGGCTTTTGAAAAACATACAGATAACTTATCTTTGAAAGAAGTCACTATATTTGTCCAATAAAACATGCAGGGTCTCTAAATGGGCTCTAGCATTTTTCCAAGAGAGTAAGGCTTTGAAGATCTATAAAGGGGTCATGATGGGGGTCGAGCAGAGTAAAACACTCCAGCTGTCTTGTTAGCTGAGATTTTTCAGTTTCAGAATATGTGACATGAAGTTCAGTTAACTGTGGACTGTCATCAGCGTGAGGACAGAAGTAAAAGCCAGACCATAAGGATGAGGAGCTGGGGTCAGGGCCAGGACAGGGGGCCAAGTGAGAAGGACTTTACAGTTGTTACAGACACGGCTGCTCAGATATTTTTAGAGGGACTTAAGCCTCTATGACTGGGATAAGCAGTTCCCTGCTCTGTCTGGAATTCTCCAATTTACTTTCCAAAATTCAGGGGAAAACTTTAGTGCTTCCCTGCTCCTGGGGTGTATAAAGAAATCCATTGACTAGACCAGGATGAGGCCACAGATGCTGGGCAACGAAGGAGTCTGGCCCTTGCCATGAGAGATCCACCCCATACAGGAAGTGTAGGGTGGGGTTTTCACTTTCCTTCAGAGAAGGCAGTTTTCCTGCCCTTTCCATTTATGTGCCTGTGCCATCCAGATGGTATGTGAGATGGAGGGTGCTCGTCAAAGAATTACCGTTATTTTCAAGACATTAAATCATGTTACCTTTTCCATTAGATGGGCCTCTGGATAGTATTTTTTCTGATTTAAAATAAAGTGTAACCAATTGAGGAAATACATAACATTAGATATTAGGGAAATTTTAAAAGGCAATAATATCTTCATCCAGGCACTCAGAAATATGGGTCATTTTATATCTCTTCTGGGCAAATAAAATGACCACAAGAGAGGTATGGCCTAGTCAAGAGTGATTTGATTATAAGAGCCAAAATCCCACTTGAAACAAAATAAGCAAACCAAAGCAAAAGCAAAACGAAAAAACAAAAGAAGAAAGAAAGAGAAATTTATTGGACTGTTTCATGGTTCATTGACTTAGCTCCATCTTCCACTTTCTTGGTTCAAATTCTCAAGAGAGAGAATTGGATTGGTAAGAGTGGTTTGGGATCCTTTCCAGGCAGGCAGGTAGCATGGTGGTGCGGGCCTACCCTTGTGTGTGGGGTAGGGTCATTATCAGATAAGAGGGCCACGAAGTGCACAGACACTCTGAAATGTCTTCTACAAACTTCTGCCCTGGCGGGGAGCTCTGGTTAGCTCACAGACATGCACACCGTGAGGGACTGTAAGAAATGCAAGGCTATAAAGTTGCCAAATTAACAAAAAAAAAAAAAAAGAGAGAGAGGGAGAGAGAAACGAAAGGAGGAAGGGAAGGAGGAAGGTGGTAGAAAGAGAAATGGGAGGGAGAGAAAACTATCATTAAGTATGCAATAATTGTTATATACTAAAAAATCATTTTTTCTTTATCTGAAATGCAAATTTAACTAAGCATCCTGCATTTTATCTGGCAATGCTACCCAAGGGCAATCCTTCTCCATTGGAGCTGTCATGGAGGAGGACTAGGGAGAATTTAAACTGAGTCTTAAACTAAATTTTCTGTGCCCTGGGGCTGCTTGTGTCCATGTCCTGTTGGTTTTCTGTGATCTGTTTTTATTTTCAAGAGAAGCAACCTGGTGTGATGAAAAAGCAGAGAACCTGGCTTTGAGGTCTGGATCTGTCACTTAGGAACTGGGTGATACTGGGCAAACCATTTGGTTTTGAGGTGCCTCTGTTTCCTCATCTAGAAACCAGGGGTAGTCATGCCTATTTCAGAAGACAGCTGTGGGGGAGTAACTTCAGGCAGGCAAAATTAGCTGGAGGGATACCAGCCATGTAGCCGGTACTCAGCTAACATGTATGCCCCTTTCTTTTTCCATCCTCATTGTATGAATAGAAATACCAGTATGTATTACTATTTATTGAATTGCTGTAATCATTTATATGCCAGGTACAGGATAATATGCTGTACAAGCATCGCCTCATTTAATTCAAGCAACAATTGAGTGAGAGAGCTACTATTTTCCTTCCCAATTTGCTGATGATGAAACTGGGGCTCAGATTGGTGCAAGAGGACTGACCAGAACCTCTTAAAGGACAGAACTTGGGTGTAGACCTGGGCCTATGGGTCTCCAGAATGCCTGCTCTCTACTTTCACTCGAATGCCTTTCCTTGTGCTCATGAAGCACACAGCCCACGGCATGGCACGTGGAGCATTTGCAGTGCTGGATCCACTCACTGTCCAGTCACTCCTTTCACTAATATTTTTTGCATGCTCGCGCTGTTGCAGGCTTCCTTCTGGACACTGAGGATGCAGTGACGATCAGGTCAAAGGCCTCCCTCATAGAGTTTCCATTCCAGCTAGGAACAGACAATAAACATGTAAACAGACACAGGCAAGATATGGCATTGTGCTGTGGTATGTGATATGAAGAAGAACAGGAATGAAAGGTGTGACCTGGGGCTAGGGAGTAGGAGAGAGATATTTTAAATAAGGGTGTTCATGGAAGGCTTCTCTGAGCAGGTGACCTGTGAGCCCAGACCTAAAGAAGGCATGAGAAGAAATGGGCAGAGGGTGTGGCAAATGTAAACACAGAGACAAGAGCAAGCTGGGGTGATGTAGCACAGCAAGGAAGCCAGCGTGAAGCAGAATGTGTGAAGGAAGGAGGCCGCGGATGAGGTCAGATCCTAGCAAGGAGCTGGGGATTTACTCCTCAGTGATGGAAGGTGATCATTTGCCGGGAGCTGTTGTGCCCGTGACCCGTGGCGCCCACCACAGCTTCAGGAGAAAGGCCCCGTCGCCGAGAAGCGGCTGCGTCGGCACAAGGAAACCAATCATGCCACTTATCGCCCCAGTTCGAAAGGTAATTGCAGACACATGTGTAAAGGGCAGGGCAATCTTTTCTGCCAATTATGTGCCCTGCTATTAGGCGACTAGAAGATGGTAAAGTCACGGTGTGAGGGATTAGCAGCACAATTCCCTCTCCCGTCACCTTGGCATTTCTGCTTCTCCCGAGGGTGCCTTCTTCCCTCCTCAGGTGCTGGTCTCAGCTTGACCGGGTACCTGTCCCAAATTATGTCCCCTAAACACACCTGTCCTTGTCTATAAAAGGAAAAGAGCATTCAAGAGACTCCTGTAAAACTGCAGGTGAAAAACAGGGTTAGGTTTGCCTGGCTAGGAGATTGCAAACTTGTATTTACAGCAATACTTGTGAAGACTGTTTTGTTCTGGGTATTTCCAAAGCTGCTTATCAACCAGAGTGTGCTGGTCCTTGCTGCACTTTCATGCACATGCCTTTATTGTTTTATTTGCTTCTCATGCCTGTGCACATCTGCCCATTTCTTTGGGCCTGTGTATTCACGAATCCATCTGTCCCTTCATTCTTCAAGCCAGTACTTAATTAAGCATCTATTTTCTGCCCGGCGCAGACCTGCTCTTTGAAATTAACAGTAAAGTCTAGTGGATAAGAGCTTCAGGGTCAAATAGCCCTGAATTCAAATCCCAACTCAGCTCCTTTAGTTATTTTTGTGGTCAGTATTTCCATCTGAAAAATGGGGATGGTGGCAGAATGGGATTCTCTGCCACTCTAACCTTCTTCACCCACCCTCATTCTCAGTCCTGGTGGAGAGAGGGCTTCTAGTCTCGCACCCCATCCAGTTATGGCCTGACAGCTGCGAGAAGACATTGGTTGGTTTATAGGTGTCCCACTCTAGAGGTGAAGATCCAAGGGCAGGCAGCACTGCGGGACATGGGTTGGGGAGGAGGGTGGGACTCATGGGACTCCAGTAACTGGATGAACCTGGAAGCCTGAGAGGAAGAAGGAAAGAGGGGCAGAGGAAAGGAAGAAGGGAGCAGAGACAAGAGAAGGGGCCTCCCAAACATGCACCTAAAGGAGTCTAGACCAGCTATCCTGTACTGAGGCTGCTGCACACCTTGGTTCGCTAAGGGAGTAACTTAAACCAGACCGCTAGGGATCAAGTCCTGGCTCTGCCCCTTGTTGGCTATGGGTCCCTGGGTAAGTAAAGCCTCTAACCTCTCTGTGCCTCATTGTTTCATCTCTAACGAGATCCTAATAATAGGACTTACCTCCTAGGGTGGCCGGAAGGACTCAATGAGTGCATACATGTAAAATGCTTAGAATGATGCCCGGCACAGAGTAATCATGAAAAAAACATTAGCAGTTATGGAATTCTAAGTCTCTTCCCAAGTGCTCTCTGCTCCTTTCCTGCCTGTATTTCACCAGAACTCTTCTCACTATTTATCTTATCTCACATTTTTCTCACCCCACCGCCCACCACACTAGAATTCAAGTTCCTTGTCTGGGGCTTTTGTCTGTTTTGTTCACGACTGTATTCTAGCTCTATTTCCTGGAACAGTGCTTGGCACAGGAAAGGGACACAATCAATACTTCTTAATGGTTGAGGGAATGAATGGATAAATGAAAGAATGAATGAGTTATTATCCTGTGCACTCTGTGTTCTTGATTAACTCTTAGTAATAATGGGCTACCCACCCAAACTTTCATAAATTGTGAGCATAGTGGTGGTGTTCTATGATAATGATAGTGATATCGACTTTCTAAGGATTGAGGAGTGGAATATCTGTAAGATACCCAGGGTAAGTGCCTGCTAGTGACATTGTTGCTTTGTATGGTGTACTCTCTCCTCCAAGACACCTGGGTACCCACCAAGGTTACTGACCATGAGGAATCTATGATTGATGTAACTGAGAGATGGGGAGGATCCAACCAAGGCTGTGCAATCTGGTTGTCTGGTTCTTTCCATCTTGAGGGCAGTGAAACCATGTGGCCAGGCCCTAGAGCTAGAGCTCTTTGGTGGTGGCTGTCTGGAATCAGTGAGAATTTTACCATCTTGTGACAGGTTTCCACTGTTCATGAACACCCAGTCTTAGATGCCACAGAATTGGCTGAGACTGAAATATTTAGAAACTTCAGTTCAGTGGACAGTCCCATAAACTGTACAGGTGCCCAGTTGGTGAAACAATTCTCAATTAATGTTACTTTTATTTCTGTAATTATTCCCACCACATAGGTCACAACTTGGCAGATGGCAAGAGCTCAATGGTGATGAGTTAAGTAGCTCACCTAAGGCCTGTTCTAGAAAGTGACAGAGTGGAACTTAAACCTTGGGTGTCTGACTCCAAAGGCTGTGCTTATTAACAAGCAAGGAAACTGAGGCTTTGAGAATACTGACCTGTTCTCTGCTAAGGCACAAGTAGGCTGTAAAGACTGGCTTAGGACTCGGATGCTTGGACTCCCAGGTTAGTGCTTTTTCTTCTACAGCCCAGTGCAGGTTTGTCTGTCACTGGTCACCAGTAAAAGGGGATAATCCTACTTCATAAGGAGCTGGCTAGGATTCAATGAGAAAAACATGAGTGTGAAGTACTTGGAAAAGTGCTTGGCACTTAATAAAGATCACAGCTCTCATGATTATTTATGATGTGTGTGTATCAATGCATAGATATTATTTTGAAGTCCTATGTCTGCTTGGCACTGGGCTTATTGAGGATGTCGATGAGAATAAAACTTGGTTCTTACCTTAAGCAGCTGATAGTCCAGAGAGGGACCCCAGTAAATTAATAATGACATGTTCTAAGTGCAGTTAACTCAGCCTGGGTGGATCAGGGGTGACTTCCTGGAGGAAATGGCATGTGAGGTGATTGGTACTTAATGATGAGCTGTGAGATCTAGGCCTGCAAAAGAGAAATCCAAGAAAGCAGCATGTGCAAAGTTCCTGTGGAATGAAGTAGCCTTGCATGAGGTGAGGTGAATGCCAGAATGTTCTGTATGGCTGGTGCTTGAGCTTTGTTGTGGGAGATAAAGCAGAGCAGCCATGTAGAATCTTTATGTATGACACTGAATGCCAAGTTAGGGATTTGGAATTAAAGGCAATGGGGAGCCGCTGAAGGTTTTATATATATATCAAGAACAGATACAGGAACAAAAGCCAGGAACAAAGTTGCTGTTATTCACTGCTAAGTAAAATAATGCCTAGATTATGGTAGATACTTGATACTTACTGCTCCAATTAAAAATTACTCTAGCAACAGTATGAAAGTCAGACTGGGGAGCTGGAGGAGTCTGGCAATCTAGGGATCAACTACTTAGTTTGATTCCAGAAAAATACTCCTTTTTTTTTACTGTATCTTGTTGCTTATTACAAAACAAATTGCCGAATGAGTGAATGAACAAAGAAATGAATAAATAGTTGTTGTCCTATTCTACTTTCTATGTAAAGAGAGGGATGATTTATGGGCACGGAAGGCAAGTTAGCTGGGAGCAATAAAGTAGGAAAGTCCTAAAATAAATAACCATTTAACCCCCAAAGAATAATAACTGGGTCATGAGCATCTTCTGGGAATATGTCAAGACCTGCGTCTTCACCCTTAAGGCTCCATGACAAGCAGTGAGAATTCTTTGTCTTCTCTCTTGACATTCTGTGGTCTTCAGAGTCTCCTGGGGACACCAAGTGAATCGATAGATTCATTACATGAACAAGAACCTGGCACTCTGAAAAGGCTTTAGATGAATTCCTGAACTGTCAAGTAAGAGAAAGTCGTGTTGAAAGTACTCTACCAAGATTTCCTCAGGTGTGCCCCTGCCCCCTCAGCCTCTCCTGATTCACCTTGGGAAAACTGGGTCCTTAATTCACCTAGGATGTGCCCCGGAGTCCATATGAGCTTGGTCTTGGCAAAGAAAATAGACAGTAGTTTACTTGGCTCACTCACAGGGCCCCCGGACCCTTGATCTCATGTTTTATACAACTTAAGGCTTTGAGGTGTGCACACTTAATCCTGACTACATTGTTGCATGGTGGTTCTCTAGCAGTGTTCTGCAGTCATCAGCCATTGGACCATTACTTGGTATTCCTAACAAGATTAATGCATCTAGAGATCCACTGGTCCATCTACTCTCATTGGCCATAATATCATCTGTTCATTCATTTCTTCAAAAAAAAAAAAGAAAGGAAAATAAAAAGATTATTGAGTGCCTGTCATGGACCAGGTCTGGTTCTAGGTCCTGGAGTACAGTGATCAATAAACAGATATTTAGTTGCCATCATGAAACTCATAGTCTAGTGAGGGAAACAAACATAGAAAGAGGCAAACAATAAATAAAATAATGACAAAGGATGGCAAATGCCATGAAGGAAACAAATAAGGAAATGAGCTAAATAAAGAGTGAACTGGTGAGGGACGGCTTCTCCTCTGAGGAGGTGACATATAAACAGATTCTGGGAGGATGAATGACCTGGAAGTAGAGGAAAGAACATTCCAGACAGAGTGACTAGAATGTGCAAAGGCCCAAGTGTAGGGAAAAGCTTGGCATGCTTGATGATTGAGAGAAGAGCAGAGCACAGTGAGCAAGGGGAAAGTGGAAATGGAATGAATTTGGAGAGAGAGGCAGACTCTCCATCATTTGCAAGGCCTTGGGGGCTGTGGCCAATTTCCCTTTTCTGTCATGTCTTAGGAGAGAACTTTATAATTCAAGACATACTCCCTTTTGAGTTTTATGCAATAGAAACAGTAGACAAAATTTCCATGTGGAGTGTTGGGACCAAATGGGGACATACAGTGGGACAACAGTTTGAGAACCACTGTTCTAGGAGATGGATGCTGATAATAGAGGTGTATTGTTTGATAGTTTGTTTGCTGCAGTAATTATAGGTATGACAAACAGCAGATGTGTAAGGCTAAACAGGACCTCTCCTATGGTGCTGCACTGTTTTATTGACACATCCCTCTCATGTCTACTGAATGTCAACTCAGAGCCATACAACGTGTGGCCAAGGGGTATTCAAGGGAGAGAAAGACAGATGTCATCCCTGACATCATGGAAATGGCACACTGACCGTTTTAACTCCATAAAAGCTCAGCTTAAGAAACAAAAGAGTCTTGGATTTGCCTTTTCTGGTTCTCATTTGGTTAAATTCTGGCAGCTGTCACACATTTAGAATCATTAAAATGTAGTTTTCTGTGCTTAACTTGCTTCCACAGATTAACTTTCCTCAGCTCATTATGGTGGCCCTGACCTTGGTCTATTCATAAAAGGCCACAGAAACCATTAACCAGGTGTGTTGCTTTTTATAGGAGCAACACAATTTTATCTACTAGAGGCATTGGCAGATGTGGATTACATTGTAAATAAATTTATCCACTACAAACATTCAGGGATCTGCCTTGCATTGTAAATAAATTTTCCCAAGTAATTGTTAAGTGATGGCCTCACAACTATGCTGGCATAAGAAAAACAACCAGAGACAGATTCAGTAGCTTTGCAGTAAATATTCAGATAGGAACCTAGTGTTTTGCAAGGAGACAGCTGACTTGGATTAGGTGAGTGGAAGGAGAGGACTATTTGATAAGTCGAGAAATTATTAAGGGCTTGGATTTGTGGTAAGCATTAAACATTGGTCACACCATGTAAATGTCTATGCTCTATTTAAGTATTCACCCTTTATCCCATTTCCTGAGCTGTACATAGTCCCAAGAAGAGGGTTCATTTATGTATCAGTCAGCTGTTGCTGGATAACAAACAACCACACACTGTGGCATGCAATAGTAAGCATTGATTCCTTTGGATCCATAGGTTGGTTGGGGTTTGGCTAATCTAAGCTAGACTCTAGTTCTCACTACAGATCTGTGGATGGGTGGAGGTGGCTCAACTTCACCTGTTTCTCATCCTCCTTGGATCAGTTGGATAGCCAGGGAATGTTCTTTTCATGGAGATGGCAGAGGTGTAAGAGAGCAAACAGAAACACATGAGAGCTCTTAAGACCTAGGCTCAGACTGCACACTGCCACCATCACCTCATTCTGTTAGCCAAAGCAAGCCATATGGTCAAGCTCAAAGTCAAAGATGAGGAAGTTCACTCCACCATTAATGAGGCATGGATTAGATGCAGGGAAGGGTGAAGAATCGGAGCTCAAAGGAATCTCCTGTAATTTAATAAGTATGTTTCATTCATCTATTATTGTATAAGTTTCTTTTATGTGCCAGACACTGCTAGGCAGCAGGAGAGATTGCCATGTAATATTCCTATACCACTCACTGGTTAGAAAACTAAGAAAAAGAGTTCTGGCTCTTATCTTTTGTATGGTATGTACAATAGTTTTCTAAAGTCTCTCTTCCTTAGTTATGGCCTTGATGCAGTCCATCCTCCAGTGTGGCCAAAGTGAACTTCCTAAAATGTAAATGAGATATTGAATCTTCCCTTTAAGCAGTTTGGATGATTCCCCTTTGCCAGTAGGATAAAGCTCAACCTCCACATGTTGACATTTAAACTGATCCTAATCTGGACCCTCAAACTGCCCACACTTATCTTCTGCCATCCCTCTGGTCATCAGCCCCTCCCCCAAGCATCCCCTCTTCCTTATTTCCCTTTTGCTCTGGCTCAGCAGTTCCCTGCTTTTAGACCACAGACAGGTGGTGGGTAGGGAGGTGGAGGGCATGGCATCATTGGAAGGCATCTTACTGAATGCACACTAAGCATTACCTGTCAACTCTAAATAATGCTCACCCTGCCCCGCCCCACACCCCACACAGACACTGCCATTTGCAATTTTACCTAGATGAGATTGTGAAGAATACACTGCAAATTAAGTTAGAGGGAGGTGTTGAATTTGAGCTGCCTTTTGCTATTATTTAGTTGCTCATCAACAGATGCAAAAAGTACAACTTCTGTCAAGTAGAGATCTATAATGGTTTTGACAAACAGTGGAAACGAACGACAGTGGAGCCCTTGCCTCTTCTTAAAGACATCCTGAGCCCCCCATATAGCTCTGGCTACTTTGACTCTCTCAGCACCTCCTGCAGCACGTTGTAATAGAATGATGTCTTTCTCTCTAGGAGTCCTATTTTCTGAAGCACACAAACCATGCTTTTTCATTTCTTTCCCTGTTACCCAGCTCAGTGGCTAATATGCAGTAGGCGCTTTATGATAGTTCTTGAATGAACGAATGAATCTATGTAAGTGAGTGCCGGAGAATTCTTTAGAGGAGTGGTTCTCAAACTATGCATATGAAAAGCTTGTAAAACAGAGATCTCTGGACTCTAATCCCAAGTTTTTGAATCAGTAGGTCTGGGGTGAGGCCTGAGAATTTCCATTTCTAACAAGTTTCCAGGTGGTGACGATGCTGCCAGTCTAGGGGCCGCACTTTGAAAACCACTGCTTTACCATATGGATGCTGAGATGATTCTCTGTGTAGAAATAACCCCACTCACTAATTTTGGGTAAGGGAGACACCTAGAGGGGGGTTTTAACAGCTTCTAGTTCCCAGGATAAAATTGGTGTCTGAATACCCAGTTTTGCTACCAAGGGGGGACTGGAGTCCTAAAGACAGTTAGGCCAGTTGAATTGAGATGGCCTAAAAGTCACTCCCTGTTTTCTCTCTGTGCTAGTGTGGAAGTCATGATTGTATTAAAATGTATTCAGAGGACACTATATTAGTGCAGTACCTCAAAAGCCAAAGGAGTATTTTCTGTCCAATTTTTAGATGTCTGGGCTCTTCATACATTGAGGAAATTCAGAAGGATGTCTCACCCCAAGTGTCCTTCACCAAAGATCCCCAAGCACCTGCCTGTTCACACTAGTCTCTGTGGAATGTTCCTTATTTTGTCTAATACTGGTCTAGACTATCATAAGAAGTGCTTGCCTTGTCATAGGCCGAATTAGACGGCCACGTGGCAGTGGAGACTGTCAAGGTCATAGGATGCTTTCCACGTGGGGGGACTGAACTGTCACCATCAGAAAGTATTTCTGTTAGGGCAGTACATGTAGGGGGGTTTCATATCAGCATCACAATTTTCAGTACAGAAGCCATTTAATGCATCTTCTCAACAAAAATCATTTGAGCTCCTACTATGTGCCAGACACTGTTCTAGAAGCTGAGCACACAGCAGCAAAAGACAGATGTGGGACTTATATTCCAGAGGAATAGACGGACAACAAACAAGCCAATGTAATTATTGGTTAGCTATTGCTGTATAACAAACCATCCCCTGATTTAGAGCAATTATTTATTTTTAGTTCATATAACTGTGGGCCAGCTGATCTGGGTGGGGCTCTGCTAGGCTTGCTCAAGTGTCTCTGGGTCCATGGGGGTGCTCATCTCTCCTCCTCTGACCAGTGAGCTAGTCTATGAATGTGCCTTTGAAGGCATTCATTGGCAGAGGCCCTAGCAAGAGCCAGGTGAAATGCACAGGGCCTCTTGGGGCCTTGGCTTATAACTGGGTTTGTGTGGCCAAACCCAAAGTCAAGGTGTAAAGGATATAGGTACAAGTTGGAGTGAATAATTGAGACAGTAATGCAAGTGACCATTTATAGTATAAGGTCAAGTAACATAAAGGACTTTGAAGAAGATAAAGCAGGTTCATGGCTCAAGAGCAATCAGGGGTCCTTTTTGGTGGCCAGGTGTTGTGAGATGGTGTACTGTCATCATCCTGGGTATTTTTAGCAGGCTATCCCACTGGGAGAGGTATAGCTTCAGCTTCAGCCTGTTACAAGGCTGTATAGGATGGGCTTCCCTCCCCATTGTCCCGGTATATCCCAGTTACCAAGGGCTCCTGGCATACCTGATAAGTGTTACATCTCGTAAGGGCATCTATTTGGTTTATTACTGTCTATTCAAATGCCTCATCACAGCAGCACATTCAGAGGTACCAAAATTGGAACAAATTATCTCTGCTGGATGATACACCAGTTGCCCCCTGTTCATATACACACACCCATGCACTTGTACACATAACACACAAGCACTTCACTCACCCACATGGCCACCTCCACACACTCAGAAATGAGGTCTTCATCATGTCAGTCAATGAGAGGAAACAGTCTCAATCCCTGGCACCTCAGGAGACAGCTGCTGACTGTTGGATGATTCCATCAGCTCCAAAGCCAGAATGATGTGCCCAGAAAAGGAGTGTGAACCTGGAATGTGTCTGAATGCAGACACAGCTTCTGGGGAGCCCACAGCTGCAAGCTGCAAAAGCAGTCAGGGGTTGTTGTGGGCTGGGGTGGGAGGAGATAGAGTCAGGGTAGGTAGGCGGTGGTTTTCAGTTTCAGTATTTACTTACCACCATCAATCAATGCATCAGCCAAAAGACCCTCATTAGGGAGCTGAAGGGAAAACAAGGCAAAACAAACAAACAGAAATGGATTTCTTCTTCAGAAGCCTCTTATCATTGGAGTGAAGTGATTTTTCTCCTGTCTTTGTTGAACAAAACCTGATATTATGTTTTTGGCAAGATGCACATTTTCTGAGAGTAGAGGGGAGTAGGGGATAGAGGGGAAAAGTGACATCAATTTTTACAACAGTTCTTGGAGTGTTATGTTATTATTCCCATTTTATTGATGAAGAAACTGAGGTTTGGGGAGTAAAAGCAACTTGCCCAATATAAGTAAAGTCCAGAGATCCCAATCCAGGTCTCATTTTGTGGACCAATCTTTTTGACTTCCTAGCTTCCATGGTTTCTAGACGTGAGCCTCAGGGCCTAAGAAGACTCTTGAAATTAACTCTCCCCAGCCCCTAAAATTCAACCTGTGGGGGCTGAGGTAGGAAGGAATGGAGACTGGCCCTTTGGGTACACTCACCTAAAATCAGGTGAGGTTGCCTGGAGCCACTCTGCCTGCCAGTAGAACAGTTCAGGACAAAAGCCCAGGACTTTGGTAAATGCCCGTGCAGGTCCTGGCTGGAGACAGAGTGAGCAGGACTTCAGCCAGGCAAATCTACATCCATCTTCACTGGTACCATCAGATGCACAAGGTCATCTGCAGCCTGGGAATCACAGCCTCCGGTTACCTGTTATGGGTCACACCTTAGTTTTCTATAGAGCTGACAAAGCTGAGGTCAGACTGGAATATTGCCCTTGGGAACAGCCAACAACTGGCCCACTGGGGGCACTAAGGCACAGCCCCCTGACTCTGTTAGGCTCATCTCTAAAGGGCCACTCTAGCCTCAGAGCTCTCCTGGGATTGGCTGAGGCCTCTGCTGCAACTGCAAAGTCATCCACCTCACCCTCTGCCAGTCTTGTTTTCCTCCCTCTTGCAGTGGTTGTGGTGAGAACACTCCCCACTAAGCCTCCTGCACAAATTTCCATCCCAGCACCTATTCCAGGGAAACCAATCTGTCTCACATTGGTGATTAAATGCTCCACCTGTCACTTTTGCTCCCAGCTCATTTGCTAGAACTAGTCACATGGCCCCACAGTAAGCACAAGGGGGCCAGCAAGTGCAACCCTGCAAAAAATGGGGAAAACTGGATCTATTTGGTGAGTGGCAGTAAGGGAGATGGGATGGGAAGACCACAGAAAGAGCTGCCAGAACTATAAAATCAATAATACTGCTTTGCACCTTAGACAAGGCAGCCTTGGACACACCCTACCCTTAGGAGTGCTTCTCTGCCCAAGTGGCTGCTTGTGGAAAAGTGGCTGGAACATCATCTTACTGCCCTCTTCACCCCTTATCACGGTTGATCATCTCCCAGGAGGTCCTCTGCTCTCTCTCTGTCTCCACGTCTGCTAAATCCATGGGCTTAGCTCAGTTGACCTCTAATTGACAAGATGGCTGCTACCCTGGAATGGAGAAAAATTAGGGTATTTCAGGATGCCTTGGTCTGAAGTCTCTTTGACTTCAAAGTACCTTGTTTTACTCTTTTTTTTTTTTTTTTTTTTAGACGGTTAGTAGCTTTATTTATTTATTTATTCATTTATTTTTGGTTGCGTTGGGTCTTCGTTTCTGCGCGAGGGCTCCCTCCAGGTGCGGCAAGCGGGGGCCACTCCCCACCGCGGCGCGCGGGCCCCTCCCCACCGCGGCCCCTCCCGCTGCGGAGCACAGGCTCCAGACGCGCAGGCCCAGCAGCCGTGGCCCACGGGCCCAGCCGCTCCGCGGCACGCGGGATCCTCCCAGACCAGGGCCCGAGCCCGCGTCCCCCGCATCGGCAGGCAGACTCCCAACCACTGCGCCACCAGGGAAGCCCCCCCTTGTTTTACTCTTAATGGTGGGTAATGTGGGTATGGATCTCCACACACATGGGTTCCAAGCTGGGACAATCAGATCATCTGTCAAACGCTGCCTGCACTTCTAATAGACTCAGAGGTGGATGCCTACCTAGGCAAGAGAACAGTGGAAAGCAGAAGAGACTGGAAGAAGCAGCAGCATCCACCTTTCCTGAGCTCTTCTGGGGGCTGTTTGGCCAACATTGCCATCTGTTGGGCTAGTGCTGGCTAATGCAGCCAGGTGGTCAGATGGCATTGCATCTTCATCAGACGCGATGACCGAACTGCTGACAATGAAGCAATTTTAGAAAGTGCATTAGTTTACATTTAATGAGTGGTTATTCTGTCACTTAATCCTCACCACAAACTTGTGAGTTCAGTACAATTTATATTTTCATTTAACCAGTGATCAAACAGAGGCACAGGGAGTGAGAAACTTACTAGTCAGTAGCAGAGCTGGGGGTTAAGCTTAGGCAATGTGGCTCCAGATTTTTTGCCCCACCCCACCCTCTGCTACTTCTTGATTAAGTCTAGACATCTGTTTAACACACACTAATGATTGTCTCCATGTTTCAGGCCCTGTGCCAGATGCTGGGAATACAGCCCAACCCACTGGATCTCGGCATGGTCCATTGCACAGTGTCCTGCTATATTAGATGTCACATTATACATTTAGTCCAGTATTTACTGCTGGGGAAATTATGTCAGAAGATATTTGTATACTTGTATCTACAAGAACTATGTAATTTAAATGTTTCTCTTGTTGCTTTGGCCACCAGGAAGCTCAGATCCAAATCAGAGGAAATACGTTAGCGTTTGGGTTTAGTATTTCAGTTTTCTGAATTTTTCCTCCTGTCCCAGATTTTTTATTTTTCTTGCATAAATTCTATTGAAAAAGTGTCCTATATTATAAAACACCTTAAATTTTTTTAGAAGGAGGCTGCATGGAAATGAGAAAGTAAGGTCTTTACTGCATATTCTTAAACTCCTACTGGGAAAGTTAGACCTAGATAGCCCTCTTACACTCATTCCCATAGCACCCCACTTATAAAATCCCTTGAACAGTGGTTACTACTGTTCCCAATCCCTGGAGATAGCTAGAAGCTTCTAAAAGACCACATCCAGAGAGAGGAAAAAAAAGTTTCCTCAAATCATGGCCTCAACTTTGGTGCCAGATGCACATTTCTGGAGTAGGCGGCCAGTCAGACTCTCACCTGAGCAGTTAATAAAATCTATTGCCCCTTGATGGATTTTTTTCTGCAAGCTACAATTGATCTGTCGTCTTTGTGATTTGTGAGATGGCAGGGAAACACCAAACACCATCATGACTTGGGCCACACTGAAAAAAAAAAAGAAAGAAAAAGAAAAAAAAGAAAATCCACCGCCAAGTCTTTCCTGGCGTAGAAAGGGCTGGAACTGCTGGGGTCATTTTATTTGATTTATTGGAAATAAAGTGGATCTTATTAACATTTTAATAAAGAGAATCTTTTGCACTGGGCTGGAAGTGGCCGCCAGTACCCGGTGGAATTCCATTCTTTGGAAAAGTGGCATCAGCTGGCGTTGCCCAGCGTGATTTGTGGGGCTGGGCCCCAACAGTCCAAAAAAGCGAACGGGCCGCCTCCTCCGAGGGGCTCGCTCTGCGCGAGGTGCTCGCCCCGTCTCTGCCATGCAAAAACGAGAGAGCTTTATGAAGGAATCCGTCTTGTAAAGCCATTGGTCCTGGTCATCAGCCTCTACCCAATGCTTTCGTGATGCTGCCGCTGATCTATTTGGGAAGTTGGCTGGCTGGCGAGGCAGAGCCTCTCCTCAAAGCCTGGCTCCCACGGAAAATATGCTCAGTGCAGCCGCGTGCATGAATGAAAACGCCGCCAGGCGCTTCTAGTTGGGCAAAATGCAGCCGACAACTCCGCTCGTCCTGTGCGTTCTCCTGTCCCAGGTAGGGAAGAGAGGCTGCTGGGCGCACCCCGCGCCCCGTTTCTGCCTTCCGATTGCCTGGCGCGGGCTGGGCGAGGGGGTTTTCGGGGGGTCAGGGGACTCCGGGCGCGGCGGCGAAGACAGCTCGGGGCTCAGAAGGGAGGTCATACCCAGCCCCTGAGATCCTGGAGGGCGAGGGGGTGGGCCTGCTTTCCCACTCCGGGTTGTGTATGTATATGTTCGGGAGATGTGGAAAGAGCTCCGAGTCCTTCTTTTTTTTGCAAGCAGGGGCGACATTCTCGCCTACATCAAGTGTGGTAACTTTGATTCGCCTCCTCCGGAGGCTCACGCATCGGAGACTCAGCTGGAAGCGACTCCAAGGAGTCGTGGTTTCCCCCAACCCAGCGCCGATCGGGGAAGCGCAGCTCGGGTCGGGATTGCGGGCTGCCGGGCTGGAGAGGTCGGCCTGGCGTCGCCGACTTCCCGGGGCGCCCGGGCCCCCTCGCCCAGCCCGGCGGCGCGCTGGAAGGCGCCTCGGGCCAGCCGAACGCCGCAGCCCGGCTGCCGCTGTCGCTCAAAGGCGCCGGCCGCGCCCGCATCGGGGTCCCTTCCCTCCCTGACCTCGGGCCCGGAAGGGCCTGAGCGCGTCCCCTCGCCCAGGCCCCAGGCCCACTCCCCCCCGCCCCCGCCCCCGCCCCCGCGCCCCCTTTGTCTGGCCCACGGGAGCTCCGGCCCTGAGCCCTTAATGCCGCTTCTGCTGTGTTCCCGGGCGGGCGCAGAGCGCGGAGAAAAGTTCAAGCCTTGCCCACCAGGCTGCAGCTGCCTGTTAACCCTCAGGGCGCTGAGGCGAGAGGGAAGGGCCGGCGACCCGGGAGAGGGGGCGATGGAGACGTGGTCCTTAAGCAACCATCTCTGCATCTCGGAGATCTCAGGAAGTCTGTGGGCAGGAAAGCAGTACTCTCAGGAGGCCAGACTGGAGGTGCTGGCTGGCGGCCGGCTCAGCCCTGCTCGAGGGCCTGTGTTCTGAGAGCGCTGTTACCCAGTCCCCCCCGGCCTTCCTGGCAGCCTATGGGACTTGGCATGAGCTAGCAGGCTACAAGTGGGTGGCTGAGATCAAGGCAGGGCCAGGCAGAGAGGAGGGAAGGAGACAGGGAGTGCCTTGGGGTGCTGGAAATGGGTGTTGAGTTCCTGGCCAGGACTCCTGGATGCCAGGGGAAGAGGCACATGTGTGAGTGTGTGAGTGGGGTGAGAGGGAGGGTGAGGCAGCTCGAGTCCCAGGCAGGGGCTGGCTGGGAAGCAGAGATGCAGTGCCGCCTGCTAAGGGGAGACCACTGATGCGTCCACGTGGGGCTTAGACTTCGGAAATGGGTCAGTGTCCCAGGAAGCAGTAACCATGGTAATGACTCAGAGTTGGGTGTGAGGGTGGATGATGGTGCTTGGGGGCAGAGTAGGGTGCCTGGCTGCTGAGCCCCCTCCCAACTCCTGCCTTCTTTCTTCCCTGGATACACAGCCCCCATTCATCAGTGCCCAGTCATACTCTTCTTCTACTAGGGCTTTGGGCTGATTCTCTTGGGGTCCCTGTAGCTTTAAGTTCTGCCACAAATCCTATGCCTGTCTGTGAGCCAGTTTTCTAGACTTTGTGAACTCTATCCCGGAGGTAGTGTGTGTGTGTATGTGTATATATATCTATACATCTATATATAGATGTATAGATATATATATCCCAATTTAGCAGGGTGGTTCAGAGCATGCCTCTGATTCAGACAGATCCTCTCTGCCATATGCTAGTGGTACCACCTGGGCAACTCGCTTAACCTCTCTGAGCTTCCAGATTCTCTGTGGTGAAGTAATTTTATCACCTTCCTAGGACTGCTAGGCAGATTGGATTGCATTCAACAGCATGTCCTAGGTAATGCATTTAGCACAAGGCCTAGCACTCTGGGAGCTTGAGGTGTCTGGGAGCACTTACCACTGCCTTACCCAGGACTTTACAGTCCTTTTCTCCGTGGGCATGTTTTGACCTCAGTGTGGATTCCAGGGTTTGGCTGAAGTTTCGTCTTCCTTCGAGCAAATCAGACCACATGACAGCACCCAGCAATTCCCATGCACTAGGGGCTTACATAATGCCTTTTGCAAAGCAATTGGTGTGTCTCCTCCCCCAGGGCCTGACTGACACAGGTGGCTTCTGAAGGCTGTCAGCTCTCTCAGTTTCTTTAGGATGGGGGAGCAGAGGTTTTACGAAGAATTTAATTGCCCGCCCTAAGAGGCTTATTTCTCTCTTAGATTGTAATTCATAATCAGAGCAAATGTCCACATTAGGACAGCAATTGATATCCTGGTAGCAATAGCACCTTGCAGGGAAATCATTTTGGTGCAAATCAGTTAACCGGCAAGAGGTTCAAGTGCAGAGCTCTGTGTGCCGTAGCAAAAGGAGGGGAGAGTCTAGGAGCCTTTGAGTCAACAAGCGAAAACAAAACTTTCCTGAGGCAGAGAGAAAACAGAGGAAAGGGGAAAAACAATGTAATAAAGCCAATTAGTCACTCGGCCTTAGTGGTGTTCAGGCAAATATGTGTGTGTTTTTCTACCACAGTTGTAGTACTCTGGGTCTGGCTTTGGAAGCCATCAATCTCTGTAAGTTTATTGGCTAGGTTGCTGTTTTAGGCATTTTGGAAGGGGGAAGAGGAATTCTAAGCAACAATGGCTGGAAGCTGGCAAAGCTGAGGAGCAGTCACCTCTCTTCTCCCCTGGGGCATTTTGGGTAAGCCCTTACCAGAAGTGGCCTCTGGAATTTGGCTATGATAAATAATGAATGTGAAACAAATCAAGAGAGGACATGAGCTAGAAATTCCACTGTAAATATGATTCCCCCACCCCCAACCCAATTAGGGTATCACATCTAGGCAGGCAAAAGTTCTAACAATGAATGAGTAATCCCCCAAGAATGAGGATTTTAGGGAGTGGTTCAGGTTTGGAGAGCAGTCACTTGGGAGTGACTAAAGTTTCCACGGAATTCTGAGATGTTGATTTAAAATGGGGAGGTTTTTATTGGAGTCAGAATCTTGATTTTCAGGATTTTAAATGAGAATCAGTGTCTTCTAGTGCCCCTGCAACTTCATATATTGTATTTTAAGGGCAGTGTTTATTTGCAGAACCCTTTTGATGGGGAGGAAAGACTGTGAGAATTGCAGAGGGCATCTCTTGCTCTGAGATGGGTTCAACATGTGACAGCCTATAAGATTTCAAAAGCACTGGGGAAGCAGAGATATAAGTGGTGAAAGGAATTGCCAAGTGGTAGTGTTCATATGTCTGAACAACTTTTTTAGCAAGTCCCCAAAGAGATTGAATAAACTGTAAGGCTGAATATGTGATCTGGAATTTATGTAATACCACAGTCTATATTAAAAGCCCCAACAGTCATCTTAGCTAATATCTCCTGCTCTGCCTCCGTCCCTTCTTTTCTATCTTTAGCCCTTGGGCTTTCCATTAAATAAATCTATTTTTTTTCTAGAAATATCCTCTGTGTGTTACCGTGCCATTGCCCAACAAACCAATGTACCCAATAACTGCATTATCTAAAAGTACCAGCATTTGGATGTTTATGTTGAGTCTCAATCTGAAGTTCACTGTTGAGGTAAAAGTACAGCTGGGTTCTGGAGAATATCTTTCTTTCTTTACCTCCTTCCAAAAAGATAGTTGCTTGGGGAGTCCAGTTAATTTCTATCTGGTGGAAGCTAAGGAAAAGGCCAAACTATGGATTCAATTCGCATCTGAATGACAGTAGCCAACAGTATTACATATTTCTGTGTGTGTGTGTGTGTGTGTGTGTGTGTGTGTGTGTGTGTGTGTGTGTTTATGTGTGTGTGTTCATCTCTGTGTGTTTTGATCTTGTTTTAATACCTGTTGAAAATTTTCTCCAGAAGAGGGCTCCATCCACAGCATTACAAAATTCTAAATCTACAGCTCATATTTTAAAGAACTTCAGTGTAGAAGCTCCATCAAAACCAAACTATTCTCCTTATTTTCAGTTATTTTCTACAAGCTCCCCTAAAGAGAAGTCCTGTCATTTTGCACTGAGTATCTTTCCTCCTTTTTTTCCCTATTGTAGTTGCTTCTGTTCTATTTTATTCTTCAACTATGTATCCCCTCTGAGTATTAGAGCAGGGAACATTTCAAAGGTAGACAATGCAGTATGATATGTGAGGAAGTTCTGAAATTTCCTGGCATTTGACTTCGGTTGGGCCTGGTTTTACTCTTTAGGCAGCCAAACGGCAGGCACAGTTCTGCCTGTGAAAGGAGATAATCTTCCCCATTAGGTCACTACCCAGAAAAGCGAATCATTAGCCAGATGCACTCACCGTGCAACACCAGTTGAAAAGGAGAGGGAAATATCAGTCTGTCATCCAATTACAATAACCAGTTGGACAGAATCAATCGAGTGACCACTGGTTTTGGCATCGTTTCCACTTAGCTGTGGGCAAGGCACCCACACGCCTGGGAGAATCTGACCCTCCTGAAGGATGCTGCCAATACAATTCCCTGCAGCTTATCACCTCTGCAGCCGCCTGGGGACCCCAGGCCTGGCTCCCTCTATCTGAGCAGACTGTACAAATGATGACTGGCTGGACTGTAGGACCCCCTGCACCTTCACCAGATATGAAGTAGTGGCTTTATTCTGGAGTTAGGGTGGAAAGTGATTTCTTTCTCTACTGAGAGAAGCTTCTAAGGGTAGGCTAGGGAGGAGAAGAAATGACATTTCAAACTTGAAATGCCGTCTGAGCCAAGGCTCATGGAGATAATGGGTCGCCCTTTGGCATAGCAGGTTGAACCTCGAGAGATCTACTTGGTGGTGCTGAAGCCCATTCATCCCAATTCTGCAACTCTAGATTCCAGGGAGAAGTTGCAAAGTAGACGCCACAGGCCAAATGTAGCTCATGGATGTCTCTTGTTTGGCCCAAATGTTTTGAAAAGTAGGATATTGTACATTAAAAAACAAAACAAAACAAAACAAAACAGGTTTCTTGCATTTCTTAAAATGTCAGAAGGTTAGGCAGCCCTAGAGCCACATTCCTGCAAGGCCACTCTTCCCTGGAGCTGAGTCACTACTGCCCCCTTTAGGACATGCCTCTGTAGTTTGCCACAATCCCCTCCACTCCCTACTGTCCACCCAGCCCATTGTACTCATTTATTTTACCTACTTGCCCTTGTAGGCATTTCCATTGGGAACTTCTGGTTTTGCAAATTTTGAGCCTTGATCAAACTGATGTAGTCAGTTTTTCAGTGATAGGCTGTTTGGAAAGGAAGGGACTAGCCCCTTTTTGATTGCTCTGATTGAACCACATGGATGTGAACTTTGGAAGAACATGACCAAGGGGACTGCACCTCCTCCCTGAGAACATTATTACCATCAATGCCATTAGGTGACTAGGGCTACCCAGAGCAACACAACACCCAGGTCACTGTTTCATGTGGAATAGTTACACCCAGAGAAGTGACACACTGCAGTTTTCAGTCAGTCTGAGTGCTGGTACCAGGGTGTTGGTACACCTTAAACATTGTTCTACATCAGCAGCCAAGGGGCTCTGGGACCACTGGATAATATGTAGGCCCTAGTGCACTGTACGAAGTATTACAGCAAGGGCATCCCTGCCCTTGGAGTACAGTGACTCCCTGGGCATTGCCATTCCAACAGTGTTGCTCACGCACAGGATGCGTATCATCAGAACGTCACAACACCTTACTGTCCTTAGTCCTGCAGGGAACTCTGGGAGAACTGAGCTAACACTCCGAGCATTTATAACTTCAGGGTAATGTTAGCTTCGTAGCTTTGTTGTCTAGAGTGCTTTTATACACAGGACATTGTCACCTCTAGTGCCAACTGCAGTTTGTGTGATGTTTTTGTAACTGTTTTTAGCAGTTAACACCCACCACAGTCTACACGCAGTGCTAATGCTACAATTAATGTCCTCTGGCTCCATAAATACTAGACTAATCTGTCCACTCATCCCGTACCAGCAGGTAAGCCTCAGGTAACTATTGTTTTCAGTAGCTACAGACCCCAAAGATCAGCGTAAATATACCTACATACATATACAAAAAAAAAGTGATTGTTTTTCTTCTGTCAGTTGCCAGCAGAAGTCAAATTCCTGAAAATTAGCCTTAGCAATAGGCACGTTTTAACATGCCATGTCTCATTTCAAAGGCCCCAGTGAGTGTCACCCAATCTGCTACAGAAGCACAAAGCCCCTGTGTCTCCCAGCTGAGCGCAGGCTGGGCTGGGGTGGAGGGCAGCAGCTGCTCAGCTGAGAGCAGCCCTGCCACATGCCTGGGCAGGGCCAGGAAGTGAGCTCAGCCTCTGGAGGAGCCTGGGGACCCTGCAAGGAATGTGGCAGCCTCATTCCTGCCTTATGCGGCCTCTAGGCCAAAGTCTCTTTCCTCCAGGGTGGCAGGGAACTGCTTTTCCATGAGCTGCAGGAGATGGTGACTGCAAATGCCTGAAGCTCAAGCTATTGGGATAATCTCCCTGTCAAACAATGTGGGGTCTGCGGAGAGTTGCTGGACCCTGCCAGTAGAACCCATGGCTGACTCAGGCCACACAGGCCCCGCCTTCAACTGCTGTAAGCTGCGGGGCATCTGGGATCATCTAACTCAGGGGTTGCAAACTATGGCCCGTAGGCCAATTCCTGCCTGCAGCCTGTTTTTATAAATAGTTTTATTGGAACATAGCCATGCCCATTCATTTATATAATCGTCTATGGCTGTGCTTGTGCTATAACAACAGAGTTGACACCATATGGCCCACAAAGACTAAAATATTTACTATTTGGGCCTTTACAGAAAAATTTGCTGACTCCTGCTGTGGCTCAAAATTACAGCCAGAGAGACTGCAGAGAGCCTTGTCAAAGTGCAGAGAGACATTAGGGGTTTGTATTAGGAATTGTCCCTTCTATGCCCCAAGCACTCAAGCAACTTGACTTCAGGGAGATTCACCTGGGACCAAATGGATTCAATAAATACCTATTATATACATGTGGGACCTACTGTGTGCTCCAGGTACAGCTGCCAGTAAGGCTGATTCAGTCTCTCTTCTCTTGGGGCTCAGACCCCAAGAGATCCCCTGGCAGGGGAGATCAATGTCAATTAATAAATATTTCAAAACAGAGACAACTGCTAGATGGACGGAAACACAGTTGTGTGAGATCATGTCATTCTATATGGTTTGCTTGTCTGTGCCTTTTCTTTCTCCTCTACTAAAATATAGGCTCCGTTACAGCACGTGTTGTTGTCTGATTGAATCAGTTTTGTAGTCTCAGGGCCTAGAACAGAGCCTGGCATATAGTAGGCCCTCAGTAAACATGAATGAATGAATGAATGGATGAATGAATGAATATAAGAAAGGCATCAGATCCAGATGAAGGGTCTGGGAGGCTTCCCTGATAGCCTGCTGCTTGGGCCACAGTCTGGAGGAGCAGTGAGGCTTATGGACAAAGGAACACTAGGGTGTGGTGATGGGGGAAGCATTCCAGGCAGAAGGCCCGGCCTGGGGGAAGCCTGTGCAGGAGGAAACACCACACAACCCAGAGAGTGGTGTGAGGAACAGCTGGGGTTGCCAGAGCTGCTAGCACCTTGTCAGCCATCTCAAGGATTTTGGTGTTCGTCCTGGAGCAATGGGCAGTCATTGAAAGCAACATGGGGAGGGTATACTGTGACAAGGCCAGATTTCTATTTTGAAAAGGTAATTTGGCTGCAGTGTAGTTAGTGGATGGAGCTGGATATGAATGGAAGGGAGAAGCCAGTCTAGGCTTGAGATCATAGGAAGAGCAGGGACTCTTGTTGCTCTAGACTAGGGAGTGACAGTGCAGATGAGAGAAGTAGACACACCCTACTCAGAGCATCCTAGAGACATTTAGGGGAGAATTTGGCAGGGCTGGGTTTGAGATGGCAGGACAAGGGCTAGGGAGGTGTTAAAGATGCAAGCTTGAGTTCTGGCTCTTCCAGTTGGCAGAAAGCTGGAGCCAGTTGCCCAAACAAGGAACCATGTGTTTGACGTCATAAACAGGGCCTGAGGGCTCTTCCCATGGGGGTGTTAGCCAGGCTGCAGCATGCTCCTCACGCGAGGCGTCCAGGGCCCCAAGGTACGCTGATGTCCGCAGACCAATCCATGCTTGCATCTGGGATGGGCACCGTGGGGCCTGGCAGTGCCCTTGGCTAGAGTGACTGATGTGTAGCCTTTATAATTAACCAATCTCTGAGGATTTTCATGCAAAAGATATTTGAGAGAAACATTGCTAAGCCCTTTAATTGTTTCTTGAACATTCAATCAGCAGCACTAGAAATATTTCTTACATGAAGCAAATAATGATCTACTATTTTCAGCAATCACTTTGCGAATGCTAACAAAACTTCATTTCAGCATCCTAGATATAGCCTTGGTGATGTTTATGTTCCTAGGTATAGTAATCTTCTTCAGCTGGGTGCCAGGCAGTGGTATGCTGCTAAATGTTTAACAACTGCTTTCTCTCTAAAAAAAAAAAAAAAAAGCAGCACAGGTACGTTATCCTCAGAAGGTGAGGGATGTACAGTTGTCCACTTGCTAAGTATTTACTGAAGCATTTGGGGAGTTCATAGGTAAACAAGATGGACATGGACATGGAAACTGTTCTCGTGGTCTTGTGATCTACTGAGGGCAGCCAATAAGGAACAAGAAAGCAAATAGCTGAAATATACACATTTGGTAATTATTACGATAGGAAACAATAGGGGCTGAGATAGTATTGAAGGGGTGAGGCTGCTGTGCTCTCTCTCCTTTCCTTCCATCTTTCCTCCTACCCTCCCTCTGTTCCTCCCATATTTTCTTCTTTCTTCCCACAATTTTTGATATCTAGCAAGTGCCAAGCATTCTGCTAATTTGGGGATCCGGAGATGAGTACAACACGGTCCTGGTCCTCAATAGGAGAAGTGCTGGAGGTGAATCAGGGCCTCTGGTCTCCTGGGACCCAGAGGAGCTAGTGTCTTAGTTTATGAGGATCAGGGAGACTTCTGAGACTTTGAGAAGTGAATTTGAATTCTGACCCAGCCTTTTGCATGCTGTGTGACCTCTGATAAGTTACCTTTTTTCTCTCTTCTTCTGTTTCCTCCTGTGTCTAAAAAGGAGAGGCTACACCTCTCTACACCTGCCTAGCAGGTGAGTATTAAATAAGTGTATGCTTACGGCTTCATCACATGATTGCCAATGCTAGGAGCTTAAAGAATACTGGTTGCATTAACTTTTATACTCCATGCTGCAAAGTAGTTTATGGCTTGAAGGTACCATGGGGCCCTGGACTTGAGCATCTGACTAACTTAGAGGGGAAAAATACTTGTGTCCTTAAAATTGTACGGACATTAAAAAAATAAAGTTTGCTCCCCATAGAAGGATTTGCCAAATCTCATATTGGGAGCTCCCCAGTGATCATTCTCCTGGAGATTTTATGCTTCATAAAATTTTTTGATCTGGTGGGATGGTATCTTCTAGATGTATCTTCCCAGCAGCTGTTCCCAGGAGGCTTTATCAGGGCAGTATGTACGTGGGTATGCTTGCCAACACCATGAGCACTTATGATTATTATTATTATTTAAAATAAATCGAAATTACTGTAGTAAACTTATTGTATAATTTACTGCTAAGTGCCAGTTGAATATATTATCTCAAATTCTCACTGCAACCCTTAGGGACAACTATTCTTGTCTCCATTTTTATCTATGATGAAAAGAAGTTCAGAGTGGATGAGTCATCTGCCTAAGGCTACACAGCCACTAAGAACTGGGATCAGGGTTTGAACCCATGCATTTCTGATTTCTGGGCATGTGAGTTATCCTCCATATTTCCCTGGTATATAAAAAATTGCTCCCTTGTGCCCTCAAATGATGTAAGAATTCTCTTCCTTGACTATTTTGTTCTCTGGCTCTCTTGGAGTCAAAATAGCTGCCTGCGATGACCTCATTTTTGAACTCCTTGTCTCTAAAAGTAGGCGTGGGACCTGGACCTCCTCTCTGGGTTACTGGTTACAACCTTCAGAACTGGGTTAGCTCAGGGTTATTTTGTATACTTTATCGATGAGTCCTTGTGTTTGACCAGGGACTAACAAGCTACCCACACCACATGCTTCCCCCAGCGAGAACAGTCATCCCAGGGAGAACAGCCACGCAGAGGCCAGGACCCAGCCTGGGTGTGGCTCCTCTGCAGCTTCCAACGTGCAGGTAAATTCTCTGGCAGTTTCCTGCCTGCTGCTGAGCCCTGAAGCTGGACGGCATCCCTCCCTGGGAATGCCAAGGAACTCCATTGTCCAAGCCAGTGTCTCCTGAGTGCCACTGTCTACAATACTGTTTTCCCCAATCTATAGGAAAATGAGAAATACACAGCCTGTATCTATATCCAGACACTCAGATCTACAGTGGGTTGCAATTGGACTGAATCTAACCTGAAGTTTAGTTGTGTTTTACTAGATGAGGTTTCTTTTTTTCTTTTTAATTCAATTTAAGGATCTTTAGTCAGGGTAGCCACTAATTCAGTGAACATTGTTGAGTGCCTGTTATGTGCCTGGCACCATTTCATGTCCTGGAGACAGAGTAGGGAGCATTCACAGAGCCCCTGTGCTGGCAGATACACACACTCCCCCTTTGCCCCAGTCCTCACCACCCACACAGTGACCTTGCCTTTCTGCCTCTCTCAGGATGTACCTGTGCCCCAATCTATTCACTCCACATTTGATTAAGTCATTCATTTAACAAATATTTACCGACCAATGACCATATCTCAAGCAGGGTGCTTGACACTGGGTGAGAAGCAGTGATTAAGAAAGACAAGATTGCCTGCCCTCATGGAGTCTATGTTCTCATAAGGGAGAAAGAGAGTAAACAACAAAAATAAGTAAACATGATAATTTTGGAAAATGATAGTGCTCTGAAAAAAAGTTTTAAATGGGATAGGCAGTTGTTCTGAGCTTATCCACTACTCTCTTTGGGGATGGAATGTTCATTGTTCTGATGCAATGACCATTCTACTTTTTAGGGTTAAAATGTCTTATAATTTGTGAAATGAAGTTGGTTAATACATAGAGGGCATTTTTGTCCTTAGTGTTAAAGTGTTATTGGCAAACCTTTGCCATTCTCTATTTTTTGTTTTTCTTAAAATTTTGCTTTTGGGAATCCAAAACTATGGCAACCAATGACTTAAACCACAGGTAGGTAATCTTTTTCTGTAAAGGACTATCGAGTAAATATATGGTCTCTCTTGCAACTACTCAATGCTATCAATGTAGCATAAAAGTAACAACAGATAATATGTAAACAAATGGGCAGGGCTGTGTTCCAATAAAACTTTATTTACAAAAACAGGCAGAGCTGGATTTGGCCCTCAGGCTGTAGTTTGCTGATCCCTCATCTAAACCATTAGCCGCCTCACCAGTTGGTCAAATTGGAATAGGGCAGAGGCCAGGGATAGAGACCAGAACTTTTTCTTTGTTGTCTTGTCTTCATGAGAACTGTGGTACTTCTTTAGCACCACATATCACTGGGATTCTACGTTAACTTAGATCAAGGTAAAGATGCTGGTAGTCAACTATGGAATGTAATTCTTAGACCAGCTCTAAAAGATATAATAATTCAGCTTTTATATTAATTATCTGGACTACAATTCTTAAGGCTTACTCACCACCCAAAGGTATATTGGTGCTAAACCCTGTATCTTGGATTGAGTTCTCCCAAACGGTGATGGAGACAAAGGCTTGTACGCAGGGAGCTGATGTGAGAGATGATTCCAGTTCACAGACATGAGGACTGTAAAACAAGAAAGAAGGAAAGCCAATAAAAAGTGTATCTTTGAGCTGGTTATTGTCATGGGCAACGGAGGCTCACTGCTGCTGGGGGCCCTTGGAAGAACTGTGTAAAACTCGCTTCAGAATGGTCCCTCTGCAGGATAGGAGGCTGGAGTGTACATCTACCTATGCCCGCTTTCCATTGGTCAAGGGTGGCCTCTGGTGCCATTATTTCCTCTGTGATTCCCTGCTGAGCCTTTGTGACCCTGGGGGCAACCATGGTTTTAGAAAAGTTCTGAGCAGAAAAATGAAGAGGCATGACAGGTGCTTGGATGGGCAGTACACGCCCTGAGTAGAACATGAGTATATAAGGGATTCCAATTGCCACCATTATGTGTTACTGGAAACTTCCTCAGTAGAGTTAATGATAAAGGAAACAGTTGTGGTGGTTGTTTTTATAAACCCTCCAAATTCAGTTTAGCACCCACCTGCAAATATGCTCTTTCCCACTAGATGGTACCAGTATGCCAAAGCCCTGGAATGCTACCTTAGGCCCTCATTTTTGAGGAATACTTTCCCACTACTTTTGAACAATTTAGGAATAAACGAGTTGAGATTGGAGGAACAGACTATGGGTGTTTTGGGAACAAAAGATGGAAGAAAAGTGGAGGTTGTCTAAATAATTACCCTCATTCATTCGTTCACCAACACATCTTACTGACAACCTTCTAAGTGCTCACTCTCTTCTTGGCACTGGGAATACAGAAGTGAACAGTGTACACAAAGCCCCTGCCACAGTGAGCTTCCATACCGGTTGCGGGAGAGACAATAAAAAATGAATGGGGGGGCTTCCCTGGTGGCGCAGTGGTTGAGAATCTGCCTGCCAATGCAGGGGACACGGGTTCGAGCCCTGGTCTGGGAAGATCCCACATGCCGCGGAGCAACTAGGCCCGTGAGCCACAATTACTGAGCCTGCGCGTCTGGAGCCTGTGCTCCGCAACAAGAGAGGCCGCGATAGTGAGAGGCCCGTGCTCCGCGATGAAGAGTGGCCCCCGCTTGCCGCAACTGGAGAAAGCCCTCGCACAGAAACGAAGACCCAACACAGCCAAAAAATAAAATAAATAAATAAATAAACCCCCAAAAAAAGTTTAAAAAAAAAAAATGAATGGGTAGATACACGATGTCTATCAGGTGGTGCTGTGTGCTCTGGAGAATGACAAAGCAGGCAAAGGGATGGATGGGGGCAGGGAAGAGCGCAGCCCTTCTCATATCTTCCTGTCCTGTCTGCTGGTAGGGTGAGAGATTATTTCCATCTATTTCCTAAACCCAGTTCTGCCACTCACCAACCTCTTATGAGTATGTTTATGTGGTTTATTTTCAAAATGAGACTGTGAACTTGTAGAGGGCAGAAGCAGTGCTTTGCAAACGGGCGTTGACCAGCTGGAACCTACTTCAGCCTAACGCCCAACTCCACCAACTACTTGTTGGCTGATTTCATTTATCTGGAATCGTTGTGAATTATTGTTGTTGACACATAATAGAGTCACATTTTACTCAAGGGTTAGATTATAAAGTCAAGGTTTCAGGCAAACATAGAGTCATCATTAACCTTGAGATCTCTAAGTTGCCCATTAAATTGCAGTGTGTTTGGTTCTGTGTACGCAACCTTGTACTGTAATCAATATATAACAATGTATAATGCATGCAGTGATGTACAGTGCATAATAAGGAATATATGCAAGATATAATTTTATAGCATTTAATTGCAGTATTTAAATTGTTCTTTTTCCTTCTCTTTTTGGTGGAAGAGCTAGATTTCCATTAGTTAAATGTGCATATGATAAGACTTTGTGTTCGTTTAAACTGGTTTCCTAATCATGTAATCCCCACCAGGCTGTGCATAGGGGAGGGCAAGAGCTATGTTCTTTGTGCTCTATTCATCTTTGGGTTCCCACCACCAGTCGCATGCTTTGGGGCAGAGGAACAGCAGACTAGTAATATTAGTAGTAGTGGCCGTAATGGAGGCTGACATCTTAGTAGTGCTTACTATGAGCTGGGCCCTGTGTGAGTACTTTAGTTGTATTAATTAGTATATTCAAGCCTCCTAATGACTCTGTGGTATATCTAGTATGATTTTAATTCCATTTTACAGATGGAGGAATTCCAGGAGAACTTGATAAAGGTCACAGAGTTTTTTAGCTCTGGGGCTGAGATTCAAACTTGGGCAGTCCCAGACACAAAAGGCCACATGTTGTATGACTCCATGAAATGGAAAGAACTGCCCAGAATAGGCAGATCCATATAGACTAGAAGTAGATTAGTGGTTGCCTAGGGCTGGCTGGGGGAAGTAGGGAGTGGGGAGCGACTGTTAATGGGTATGGGGTTTCTTTTGGGGGTGATGGAAATGTTCTGGAACTAGATAGTGGTGATGGTTGCACAACTCTGTGAGTGTACTAAAGACCGCAGAATTGCATATTTTAACAGGGTAAACTTTATAGTATGTGTATTATGTCTCAATAAAGCTGTCGTTAAGTGGGAAAACAAGCCGACCTCGGGCAGTCCAACCTCTGGGTTCCTGCAAGTGCCACCCCTGAGCACACACAACCTATCCTACAGGCACTCACCACTTGCTAATGGCATCCTGCTTGTTTTACTTATGCTAACTTGACTATTCCTTAAAAGAGCCCTATTGTCTGCCCCATTTCAGAGATCAGAAAACTGAGGCAGAAGGATACCGAGAAACTTGGGGCTGGCAAGCGACCCAGGGAGTTCTGGGCCCAAATCATCCTTTGACTGCTACACTGGTTTTCACACATTTTACTAATTGAAAGCAATAGTGATTCAGGGTTGCAGGTAGCTTTAGCCCATTAGAAATAAAGCAATGGTTCCTTGCTTTTGTTTTGCTGATTTCCAAAGTGGATTAAGATCCATCTTTGTCTCATTGGTTAGTATGCCCATCTGGCTCACTTGTCTCTGGTGTAGGGTCCTGACAGTAAGACCCAGAAACTATAGGAGAAGGAGGTGTGTTAGAGTGGCTGACTTCAAAAAGTAATAAGCATATGTGGCTCAGGAAGAGAGAGGGAGAGAAGAGAGGGAGGGGAAAAGAGGGAAAAGCAGGAGAGAGGGAGAGGGAGAGAGGTAGGGAGAGGAGAGAAAGTGGGAGAAGGAGTGAAAGAGGGTGAGGGAAAGAACTGAATTGACATGCTGTCGTTGTACTCCAGTTGATCCCCAATTGCTGAAAGGATTTACCCAAATTAACAAGAATGTTTGGCACCCCTTGGCTGGTTCAGTTAAAGATTTCCAACGCTGGTAAAGAGAAGGCAATCTAAGGTCTAAGGCACTCATCATAGTCTGAATCAACGACCTGCTCCCCATCCCAAGCACACTCCCCCATCAGCACCTGCCACCTATCCAAGACCTTCTTTGATTCCCAGGCTCCCTAAACATGTATGTTACTCCTCTCTGCCCTTAACCTTGGGTTGCTGATTTGTATTTCTCTTTCACGTTTAATATTCAGAGTGACAAAGCCCTTAGTCATGCGCAGTGCAACAGGGAAGGGCAGCAGGGCTCGCCCCCTGACCAGCCCAGGATGCCTGTTTGTGGTCCTGGGAAGCGAGGATTTATAAAGGCACAGCTAAGAGACTGTAAATACCTTCCTGAGTCTCCAGTCTAGAGGAAAAGCCACAGTTTGGACTGGAACAGGAGCTGGGGATTGAAAGGCCTCTGGCTGAGACCTGGTCACCCACACGGCCGGCTCCCAGGTGACAGGGATTCTGCTGGGCTCCCTGTGATTCTTAAAGCCTTCCCCGGTGACAGCAGGGGATCATACAAAGCCACATGAGTGTCTGATTCAGCCCTCCCTCATCATTTCTCCAGTGCACTGTTTTGCAAAGTGTATTGTGAAGACATACTGGTTCCGTGGGTGGTTAATAAGGGTTCTGGAAAACATAGGTTTGCATGTGCTAATATTTTGGGAAACTCTGAAGTTGCACAGAGAAGTGAACCAGGTTGTGTTTTGTTTTTCATGACTGAACATCCTTGAGACTTTAACGTGCATTTGAGTTTCAAAAAGATGCTCCCCAAGGCTGCATTACCAGTGCTCTCCCCAAACTCCCAGGGGTAAGGGTATTCTTACATAGAGGACATCATGAGATAGGGATTCACAGGACTTGGGTGGGAAAACAAGCTGTGTGGACTCTGGGGTCTCAGAACTTGGGGCTTGACCTATAGGACCAGCAGTGTCAGCAACACCTGGGAGCTTTCAGAAATGCAAATTCTCTACCCAGGACCTACTGAGTCAGAGCTTCTGGGGGTGGACCTAGCAATCTGTGTCTTCACATGCCTGCCCTCCGGGGGATTTCGATGCTCTCTGAGGTTTGCGAAGCTGCTGGTCCAGTGGGCTAGTGGGGAGAGAACTACCTGGTGTTCTTCTGGGTGAAGGAGGGAGACACAAAGCCAGGCTAGGAACGTGGCTCCCCCACAGAAAGCAGAGATTACAAAATGAAGATCACCAAGACACAGGAGTAGGAGCTAAAAGTTCTGCTTGGTCCCATTATGGCCATGGGTGTTTACTTCTGTGAGGCCCTGAGCTGTGTTTGCAGGATGCCTTTAGGTGAAAATTTCTGTCCACACAGGCAGACCAGAAGACTAGGGTGAGGACAGAGAGACAGTCTGTGTAGGGGAGGCAAAACCATACCTCTACCCATGTTAGGTTTTTAGCTGGGGCTCTTTAAGAAAAAGACAGATTAACAAGAGAAAAACCAACAATTTGTTAACACATATAACTCATGTATACATGAGAGATACCCAGGGGAAAATGAGTAACTCTCAGAGGTGGCTTAGAACTCCGGTTTAAATACTCTCTTAAACTAAAGAGAAAGAACAGTATGTGGGAGGCCAGTTATGGGGAGGTAACCAGGAAAAGCAGGGTAAACAAGAGTAAGATAGGTTATGCAGATTTAAGTCTGCCTTCTCCATTGATAAGGATCCAAAGATGTCTCCGGTGATTAACTTTTGTCCTTCCAGGTAGAGAGGGGAAGAAGGACTCCTTTGTAAAGTTTTGTCCTGCTTTAAGGCAAATAGCCGGACGGCAGTAAGCTTTTCTTGTAGCCACTTCTTCTCAATTGCCTTTAGCTCAAAATAATCCTTATGCCAAACTGGTATATTTTGGGGTCGTATATTCTGCTACCCTTCATTTGATTTGGCAGACACCTCCTTTGATTTTATATGTATGTGTGTAATGTGTGTATGTGTATATATATGTATACATATATGTGTCTATATATCTACACACATACATATATAACACAATACATAATATATATACACATGTATATACAGATGTATATACATACATAGCACATATACACAGAATGTATATATGCATATACAACATACATAAGTATACATATACACAGGTACACACATGTACATGATGTGTATATATATCCACATAAATACATATAAATTTAAATATATTACATAAATATATATATTACACCTATTAAGCACTAGTCACTATTGGTACCTACTAAATTCTAGGCCCTCTAAGGTGAACCAGACAGACACAGATGCTGCAGATGCTAATCTTGAGGAGATTCGAGACATGAGGGAAGAATAATAAAAAGACAATGACACTTCTGGGTCTATGAGAAGAGCTCAAGGCCAGCTAGGTCTACAGCCATTGGGTTTTGAAACCCACCCAGAATAATTCTTTGTGTGCCCTTGTGAATCTTTGCTGACCCTTCTGATACCTGCCCATGATTCTTACTTGAGAAGTTCAGTCTACACCAGTGGTTCTCGGCCAGGGGCAGTTGTGCCCACCAAAGATCACGTGGTGATGTCGGGAGACATGTTTGGTTGTTGCAACTGGTGGAGGGGATACTATTGGCATCTAGTGGATAGAAGGCAGGGATGTTGTTCAGTATTCTACAGTGCACAGGACAGCCTTCTACCATAAAGAATTACCCTGACACAACTGTCAATAGCGTGAGGTGAGAAGACCTGGTTTAAATGCAGAGCTTTATACCCCCCCAGCACACACAGGGAATTTTTATCTCTACCCCATCTCATTATTACTAGAAAGTCAGAATCGAAACTTGGGTCTGTGAAAAAATAACTGGAAGCAAGCCCCAAACGTGTATAGTTTTTCAAAAGGTAAAACCATGACTTTCAGGTAAATATGACCGTTAATTCATTAGATTATGAGGAAACCAGTAAGATCTGATGGTAGTTTCAAAGGGTATTTAATAAGCTAGGGTATTTATGAGCAATTTAACAAAGAAATATTAGGAAGAGATTGTTCAGTTAGAAAAAGAACTAGTTAATGTGCAATATGCCTAAATTGTTGGGATTATCTGTTATGTTAGACAGAAATTATTTGCATCTCCACTTGGACAAAATCGACAAGTAACTGGCGACTTCTCTAAGTCTAGAGGCCTCAATCAAGAGCAAGCAGTGAGATGAGCTAAGAACGTGCTCCTAGACATCTTCCCATGGCCTTTGTCCCTGAATGATGTTCAAAGGATTGCCATCAATCATTTTGGTCTAGTTTACAAGCTTTGGATAATTTTTTCTTATGCCTCAAGCACATGACATTTAATTTACTAGTAAAGAAATGGTCTGTGAAACGTGGGGCAAAGAAATGGAGGTTGGTTGAGGGCTAGAAAGTGCTGGGAGGAAAGGTTATAGAAGGTCAAAGTGACAGTATTGCATAGATGCCATCCATTACCTGCCTGTGATGAAGTGTGCTCTGTGCTAGATGCTTTCTTTCAACCCTCTTAGGTAGGTCTTACTATCGTCCCCATCTACAGATGAGGAAAGCGAGTCAGAGGGAGAGTCAGGAGTGTCAGTAGTGGACTTGGACAGAGTAAGAAGAAAATGGTATGTGATCAAGACCATAGCGGGAGAAATAGGATTTAGCCAGAGAAGGAAGGGAGGGTGTTATGAGCTGGAGGGAAGCCTAGTCCCAATTTGAGGTAGAAATACTCATAGCATGTTCAGAGGGCAGTGAGGAGGCCATTCTGGGTGACAGTGAATATGTGAAATTAGATCAGTGCTACATGAATGACAGCTATTAGTAGTACCAGTGTTATTTTAGCCAAAGAATCCTACTATCATTATAAGGCAGTGCCTGGCAGTACACTATGTGCGTTAAGAGCTCAGGCCTTGGGGGGAAGGTGGAAGTACAGTTTGAATCCCAGCTCTGTCACTGCAGGGCTGTGTGGCCATGGACAAGTTGCTTAACCTCTCTGTGCCTCACTTGCCAGATCTATGAAATGAGGGCAGTGATATCTACCTGATATGACTGGGATGGGAATTCAAGACAAACATGTAAAATCTTGGTCTAACAAGCAATGAGACTTTGGAAAATGGAAGTTGGTTCTTTGAGGAGGTGAATGGATAGGATTTAGCATGGTTTTTAGTCATTTGCCTGTAAGTGTCACAGTCTCAGTCTGAGTTCCCTCAAAAACAGATTCTGGGGCTTCCCTGCTGGTGCAGTGGTTGAGAATCTGCCTGCCAATGCAGGGGACACGGGTTCGAGCCCTGGTCCGGGAAGGTCCCACATGCCGCGGAGCAGCTAAGCCCGTGCACCACAACTACTGAGCCTGCGCTCTAGAGCCTGTGAGCACAACTACTGAGCCCACGTGCCGCAACTACTGAAGCCTGAGCACCTAGAGCCCGTGCTCCGCAACGAGGGAAGCCTTGGCAATGAGAAGCCCGCGCACCGCAACGAAGAGTAGCCCCCACTCACTGCAACTAGAGAAAGCCCGCACACAGCAACAAAGACCCAACGCAGCCAAAAATAAGTAAATTAAAAAAAAAAAAAAGCAGATTCTGAGAGGAGAATGTGAGTGCAGTTAATTTCATTTGGAAGGTGAGCCAGGGAAAACTCTAGCGGGGTGGGGAAACAAAGCAAGGAAGGGAGGGCTGCCACATAAAGGGTCTTTGATTCAGCCAGTTGCTACTGCAGGTACCTGGGGACCTTTGGGAGCCAGTGTGGAATACCTCAGAGTTATCACACCTGAGGGGCATGGGAGCTTCAGTCTTTATGCCACAGATTTGGGTGGGCATTGTTTTGGAACTGCCCCAGGTGCCGTTGATTTTGAGCACTATCAGACTGCTGAGTATGAAGTCTGGTCCCGGAGGAAGCCCTTGGTAAAGAGGTGTAGATTCTTGCAGTGGAAGTTGGGTCCACTAACGAAAGGCCAGAAGGGGATGTGGGCTTGGCAGTGGGAAGCCATCAGCGTCTGCAGTAGTCAGTATCACAAGGCCTAAAAACAGTAAAGCCCTTTGGGCCAGTAATCCACATCTGAGAAGTTAAAGAAACAGAGCTAAATACAGAAAAAGATGTACAGAAATACTTCTCTGCATTATTTGTGATAGCACAAATTGGAAATAATAACAATAGCCAACATTTATTGAGTGTTTGCCGTGTGCCTGGCTCTCCTAAGTGCTTGACAAATAAGCTAAATTTCTAGCAGATGGAAACTCGTTAAATGACTCAATGGAATATTACATAGGCATTAAAGAGGAAGGTTATGAAGACAATGATGACATGAAAAAATCATATAAGCGAGAAATGAATACTGAATAGGAGAATATGTGTGGAGTAGGATTCTTACTAAGCAAAAAAAGTTTCTATGTATGAAAAAAGGGGGATGGAGTCTGAAAGGATATTTTTCAAAATGCTAACTGCAGTTTTGTTCATGTGATGGGTTCCTGAGTGATTTTTTTCCCCTCTACAAATCTCCGTTGATATGTATATATTACATTTATAATGAAAAATATAATAAACTTGAAAAGTGAAAGAAGAAAAAATTGAAGAAAAATAAGTAGTGGAGATTCAGTGGTGGTTTTGAAGAAGGGAATAACATAATGGAAAATAATATTTCAGAAAAATTAATCTGGGGGCGGTGTGAAAGACGGACTGGGTCCAGAAAAACCGAAGGCAAGAAATCCAGCTTGTGAGCTAATAAAGGTCAAAAGAAGTGTGGAAAAGAAAGGACTGGTTTTAGAGGCTTGGTGGTGAATGGGCTGACGGGGAAGAAAGAAAAAAAAAAATGCCAGAAATGATCTCAAGAGTTTAAGGTTGATTGAGTGAGAGAAAATTAGCAATGAGACAATAAATATGTGTTGAGCACCTCTGTGAGCCAGGTTTCCTTGCATCTGCTGTCTCAGTTAAACCTAACAACAATCCTATAAGCTATGTTTTTAATATTTCTGTTTTATTGGTGAGGTAATAGAAGATCAGAGAAGTAAAATGACTTGTCCAAGTTTACGGTGAATCTGAGCTCAGATAATTGTTAAATGAACTGGATAGATGGACGGATGGATGGATGGGTGGATGGGTAGATGGATGGATGGATGGATGATGGATGAATGGATTGGTAACCATGTAAGGGGGAAGAAATATAGGGTATTATAGTGTCAAAGCAGGAAAGAGGGAATTTCAAGGAGGAACTTGCAGATACCTTAGAAGATAAAGAAAGAAGGGCTGGGGAAATTGCTAGATTCTGCAGGAAGAAGGAGTGGCCACTGGTTCTCTGCTTTGAAAAGGCCACTGTAGTCAAGTAACGGGAAGTCGGCTTAGCTGCATGGGGGACCAGGACGTTGTGGGGGACCCTATGAAATTACTGGTCAGACCACGTACAAGCTTAAAAACAGGCACACGTCTAAGGAGTAGATGCAACATTAGAAAGGAGGAGGGACGTAAGAGAGCAAAGGGAAGGAGAGGGGAAGTGAAGGAGAAAAGGAAAAAGGAAAAGCAATTACTGGTTAAGAATGAGGGCACCAGACCGCCTGGGCTTGACTCTCAGCTCCCACTGCCCTGTGACCTTGAGCAAGTCCCATACATAACTCTCTTTGTCCCAGCTTCCTTATCTGTCAAATGGGGAGAATAGTGATAACTCCATCCCATGGGCTTCTTAGGAGGACGAACTGAATCACGTAACATGCTTAGCACAGTGCCTGGTACAATATAAATCCAAACTGGGCAGGGATCTCGGTGTCTTTTTTTTTTTCTTCCCAGCCATGCTGTGTGGCATGTGGGATCTTAGTTACCGGACCAGGGATTGAACCCGTGCCCCCTGCAGTGGAAGCGCAGAGTCTTAACCACTGGACCGCCAGGGAAGTCCAGGGATCTTGGTGTCTTAATCATCACAATAAATGCCATTTCTTGGGAAACAGTCCCAAGCTATAGATCAAGAAACTGAGGCTCAGTCACTGAATGTGCCCCAAGAACGTACGTCTGGAAACCCAACATCACACTGTTGGGGACACAAGTGGTCAGCTCTCCCATCCTTCAGAAGAAAATAGATTTTGCATAACACCCTATGCGTAGTTTTATTAGATGGAAATTAACCTTACGCAGTTTGCAAGAAATGAGACGTATTAGGTTTCTTTTTTTTTTTTTTTCTTTTTGACCAAAGAGTTAATAAACAGAGGCTGCTCATTAAAGCAAAGTTGGAAGGAGTTTTGAAGGCACTGGAGAATAGCTGAGGGAGCAAAGTAATGAAGCACTAGGAAGATTCGGAGGGGGCGGATGAAGACCCGTCAGACCCCAGCAAGCATCATGAACTCAGCGCCCTTTCTCCATTCCGGAAAGTTTTATGCTGTTATAATTGATGCTTGGATAGGTCTGTGCACTGCAGACTCGGCATGAGAAATCCTAAAAGCCTTATTAACCCAGCCACTTAGACTTTCTGAGTGTAACCCCTACCCTGGCTATTTTGGTTCAGGATTAACTGAGACCCCAAATGTTCTGCTGTTGGGATGAAGAGGTTCAATTTAACACCGTTCTCTGGGCAGTCTCCTTCTAAATCCCCCTGCCTCTCTAGCGCTGGCTGCCGGCAAGCTGCATCGTGCTCTGCCTGCTCACTCCTGCCCTTTGAGATCATGGAACCTGCCAAGGAAGCATTCTCCCCGAGGCTGAGCCACCAGAGAAATTGCACACCCAAGATTGATTTTGCACAGTGTAAAAATCAATCTGCACACTGCGTAGTAGAGTCTGCAAGAGAACCAGTTCAGGCTGGTTGGAGCCCCAGTGGGGCAGGGCAGCAAGCAGTTTAAGTCGAAAAGTTAAAAAAGTAAACAGAAAAAACAGGTGAAATTGAGGGGTGTGTTTTGCCAGGCTGGAATGGGCTTTTCTCTTTCTGTGTTAAGGAGCCTTATCTGGTGCCGCTGGTCTCTACCTGGTGCATGGTTTTTGTGGGGAGGGGGGAGTTGGAGAGAGACCCCCCATTAGACACATTCCCCTGCTGGCAGGTGGGGCCCCAGGGAGATACTGTTAGCTTGACACTGTCTCTCCAAGGACAGAACTTTAATTTGCTTCGGTGGTAAGGCTAAGAACAACCATCATCATTTGTGCTCGAATAATTAATTATTATTTAATTAAATGACACCATAATAATTACTTAAGTTAAAAAATAACATTTATGGAGCATCATCTATGTGTCAGGCACTCAGCTAAGTATTTATTACATACAGGGTGTCTGATTCAAGTCTCTGAATGTGGGAGTTACTGTGATCCCTCTCATTTTGTAGCTAAGGACGTCACCTTTTGCTGGGCTTGCTCACACACAACCTCTTCCTTGATCTCCACTCAACCCTCAGGAGGCTGCAGATGATGTTTTTCAGTTAAGGAACCTGAGCCTCAGGGACCTGTCTTCTTCAGCAAATAATTGGCAGAATCAGGATTTGAATCTGGATCTCCTGACTCTTTATTGTTGCAACTGTATTGGGAGAGAGAGGTGGTGTGTATTCATTAAATTCCTTCTGTTAAGACTGGAGAAAAGAGTTTATTGTGCTTTGTTTCGATCCTCAGTCAGGAGGGTGTTGCTTTCCCACTTTACAGATGAGAAGGCTGAGGCTCAGAGAGGGGAAGCCATTGGAAGAAAACCACTCAGGTAGTTGTAGGGAGTAGATCTGGGCCTTATAGCTTCCCATTCTGCCCTGCGGGTTTTCCCTGTTATCCCCACCTCTCCACGGCAGTGCCTTCGATAGCAGAAACAACACCATGTGATTTCCCAGCAGGTTCAGTGAGAGTGTGATTCTTGACTTGGACCTTAGGATTTAGGATGGATCATGGGTATTGACAATTGAATAGGCTGCTAGAAATGTGATCCTGGCCTGGAAGGAAGATCAGACATGACTGAGACTTTAGGAAGGACCAGATCTGTCCAATCAGAAGGAATTTGGGGCCTTTCATCTTCTTGGAGGCTATAAGTTCCAATTTGCACTTTGAAAGCCACAACTTGCTGGGCCAACCTATTGTTGCTGCCCTCTTCTTGCCAGTCACAGTCATCAAAGCAAAGTTCTCCGAACATGCTAATGTCACAGCACTTTCTGGGGAGACCATTGTACTGAGCAAGGCTCGGGTTCTGGGGAGGAGGGATTACATTGTAGAGTTGGCTCTCCATTTCCCTGGAGTCTTGTGCTTTGGAAAAGCATTATTTGTTTTTCATTCCTGACAGTCACTGGTGACACCTCCAGGCTCTGAAAGGTTACAGGAAAATAAAAGGCTTCTGGCAGTTTCCAGCAGGTTCTCTTTCTCACCTGGGCTAGGATTGTGCATGTGCTTTTCATTCGTGACAAGATGAGGAGAGCTTGGTTAAATAAGGATCCGCTGCTCTTTATTCATCCACTTTTCTGATTATATGGCATCAGAAAACCATTCATCTGGTTTGAAGATAGACAGGTGGTTGCCGTCACTACACTGCGGGCTTTTGAAGCTTGCTCTGTGATGTGATTACAGCACATACTTAGCTTGTGCTCCAGGGGGTAAGGTTGACCTTTGATCCTACTCCTCATTTAAAAATCACAGATCTTGGGAAATGAACCAATCTAGGAAGATGCTGGATGCTGCATTTGCTGCTGAGGTTGGCTGTCAAACCAATTTAACTGGCCTGCTTTACCTAGAATTCTGGTTTTTCTGATTAAAACAGATGACCTTTAAAGCCTTTTTTTCCTCTGACAATCTCTAGAGGACATCTGGTCTTTTGTGAGTTTCAGTGGGAACCCAGAATCATGCCGCTACTGTAGGTTCCAAATGAGGAAGATGCACAAAGCATCGATTGGAAGAAATTCAAGACCATTATCCAAACAGAGTGCATGTTATTTACCTTTCTCTCTCATTCATTCATTCGGTCAACATTTATAGAGAACCTATCATGTGCCAGTTCTGTGACAGGAGCAGCAATAAGGAGGTAACAGAATCGTAGTCCCTGACCGCGGGATCTTATGATTCAGAAGCTGAAACAGAACAGTCAGCATTGTCAAGACAGGATGAAAGGGACTGGGAATTCATCTGCTTGGAAAACTGTTTGGTTTTGGCTTTGATAGATACCACCAGACAGTTTTCCAGCGTGGTTGTAAAGAAGGCGGGAGGGGGGCTTCTGAGAACCTGATCGTGTTTTATTTTTTGACCCCAGTTGCATGGCACCTTGTGGAAAATACTGAGCTATATACTGAGGCTTTGCACACTTCCTGTAGTGCCACAGTAGAATTTAAATTAAAAAATAAAGAAATAAAGTATTGTCAGCTTCAGGCCCTTTGGGAGCACAGAGGAGGGACTGGGCTCTACCTGGGGGAGGAGAGCAGAGAGATTGAGGAACTCAATTGATATTGATATTTGAACTGGGCCCAGAAGGATCAACAGAGAGTAGGCAGTCAGAAAATGGGGTGGGATGTGCTTGCACAAAGGCCTCAGTCAGAAGGAAGGCGTGGAGTGGAAGGAGCTGGCAGTTAGGGCTTGGGAGGGCTGTGAGTTGCTTGCTGTGGCTGAAGCCCAGGGTGTGGGGCTGTAGACATAGGAGAGGTCAGCAGGGGAGGAAGCTGGACTGTTTCACAGACGTAATGTCCCGAAAGCAGCGGGAGCCACGAGGGATTTTTAAGCAGCAGAGTGACACTGTCAAGCCTGGCTTATCTGACAATCAGCATGCTTATGCCTGCATGGGCGTGCAAATGGGAGATGTTTAGGTGTCTTTTGCAATAGTCCCAGAGGAGAAGGCTGAAGGCCCCATGTAAGGCACTGAGAGAGGAGAGGAGGAGACAGATCAGAGATCAGCAGATATCATACAATACATGAAACTTGTTAGTCCACTGCAAGGTCGGGGGGTTGTTGCGGGAAGAGATGGGGAGAAATCAGAAGGTTTCTCTTCCAGCCCAGGCTCTGGTGAGAACCACTCGGATAGAAACACCTGGGCCTGAGCGCCAATTTCTCTTATTATATAAAACCACAAAGATCCTCATTAGCCATTCCAGAAACATCTATTTATGCCCACGATATGTCAGGCAGTAGGGGAGGTTCCGAGGATACAGAGATGGAAGGGACCAATTCTTGCCTTCAAGGAGCCACCTGTAGAGTGTGGGGAGACAGCAGGTCCTATTCGCTCTGCCTTAAACCTCAGAAGGTGTCTTTGAGTTTATGCAGTGGTGTTAGTTTCTTCTTTGATTCAAGGTCAGTTCCCCAGCCCCTGCAACATCACTGACAGGGCATTCCCCAGATCCCTTGCAGAGAGGATCATTCCCATGAGTAGTTGTGAGCCAGGCATATAAACTTGCGTGAATGTTTGAAAACTTCTCCTAGTTCTCAGAATGCAATTCCAACAGTGCTGAAGGCTGCCAATTAAATGAAGATTTAGATAAAGGCTGTGTGGGAGAAGGAGCGCAATATTCTTAAACCTAATAATGGTTTCCTTCTGTCTTTTTGAAGCTCTTGAATAATGCTGATTGACTGGCTCTCTGCTTTGGGCATCCCCATTTACTGGACAATTTAATAACGTTTAAAATGTTTGACAACCTTTATTTGAGGGCAGACAGCCCAGGGGAGCAGGCTCTGGGTAAGGATACGAATGCTGTACAGGTAAAAAGAGGAACCAGGGTTTAAATAAGTTTTTTCGTAGGCAGAACAAACCCCCTGCCTGCTGGGTGGCAGGGGGCACAGAAGGGGTAAGAACAGGCTCCCGGATTATCATATGAACCGTGGGAACACGTGACGACTGCCACGTAGCCTTGCGCCAAGTGCTTTCTCTCCTGTCACCTCAGTTACTCTGACAACACTGAGGTGGGTCTTAAGACTGTGCCAGTCATGCAGGTGAAGTAGCCAAGGCCTATGACCATGCAGCTAAGAAGCCTTGGGGCTGGTGTTCTCCATCCTGTGCTCATTCTCTTGGCTCTGGAGTACTCGGTGTGCTGTAGGAATTGAAGAAGGAATTCAGAAAGAAATCCAAAACAACTTTCCTCCCTTTCCCACTGTCTCAGGGGATTCATCTGTTCATACATTCATTCATTCATTCATTCACATTTATTGAATGCCCTCTATGTGCCAGGTATGGTTCTAAGCACCAAGAAAACAACAATGGATACAACCAAGTCCCTGCCTCTATAGAGCTTTTGTTTTAGTGGGAGGAGCAAATAGCAAAGAAAGTCTGTTAGTCATAAGTGCTGTACATAAACCAAGGCACTGTCAAGGATAAAGTGTAACTAGGATGCTCTTTTCCATAGGGGTGGAGGGTTGGCGGGGGCTCCTCTGGAGAAGGCACATTTCACCTGAGACCTGCCTGTAGTGGAGGAGACAGCCATGTAGGCCTGTGGGGGACAGAATACGCCAGGCAGAAGAAAAAGTGTAAAATCCCTGAAGTAGGAACATGCCTGGTGTGTTCCAGAAATAGCGAGGCGACCTCAGTGGCTGGACCAAGAAAATGAGATGAGATCCAGAGACAGACTGGGCCATGGGGAGAGTTTGGATATTATTCTGAGAGTGATGGGAAACCATTGGTGGAGGGAGGGCAAAGCAATGACATCATCTGTTACTATGTGCGGTAGAGGAAGCCGAAAGCAATTTGGAAGTCTGAAAAAGCTCACCTCCTCCACAGTCTGTTTTCCTGTTTACATATGTTAATTTTACATATGTAAAATTTCTTTCTGAATTCCTTCTCCAATTTTATTTCATTATGTCCTCACAACAACCAATGAAATAGGCGTTGCTCTTATTATTATTCCTCACTTTGCAGTGGGGAAACTGAGGCCCAGAGCAGGCATGGTCACCTGTATAGGAAGCAGTGGAAACAGGATGCCTTAGGGTTAATAGCCCACTACTCAAGTGCTTTAATTCCAGCTAGCATTTAGTGGGCACCTGATATGTGCCAGGTGTGCATGAGGTTCTGGGATGCCTAGACACACCCTTTAGACCCTGGCTTATCTCCAGGGAGAGACAGAGGATTAAGCAGAGAGTTAATGTGCAGAACAGCTAGTGCTCTGATTTTAATTTGGCAGTATGGAGAAAAAGCGTCTGGCCCAGTAGGGGTGGGGAAGCCAAAGGTGACATCTGAGCTGGGAGTGGGCACCATGTTGGAGATGGTCAAACAAAGCTGCGGGTATGGGGGTGGGGAGGGGGATTCCAAGCAGAGAAATGAGTGGTTCAAAGGCATAGGGTGGAGAGTGAATGGCAGCGGCTGGAGAGAAGCAAGGGTGCACCTGGTAGCGTCTGGATAGGAGGCTGGATAGAGAGACAGGTTTACACTTGGTTTCATTTGTTTTTTTCAGTTTTTAAATAGACTTTATTTTTATTTTTTTTTTTATTTTGTTTTTTATTGAAGTATAGTTAATTTACAATGTTGCATTAGTTTCTGGTGTACAGCAAAGTGATTCAGTCATAATCACTTCCTCCCTAACCCCTGGCAACCACTGATCCTTTGTCTCCATAGTTTTGCCTTTTCCAGAATGTCATATAGTTAGAATCATACATTTTCAGATCGGCTTCTTTCACTTGGTAATATGTATTTAAGTTTCCTCCAAGTCTTTTCATGGCTTAATAGCTCATTTCTTCTTATTGCTGAATAATACTCCATTGTCTAGATGTACCACAGTTTATTTATCCATTCACCTACTGAAGGACATCTTGTTTGCTTTCAAGTTTTGGCTATTATGAATAAAGCTGTTATAACATTTGTGTGCAGGTTTTTGTATGGGCATACGTTTTCTACTCCTTTGGGGAAATAGCAAGGAGTGCAATTGCTGGATCATATGGTATGTTTAGTTTTGTAAGAAATTGCCAAATTGTCTTCCAAAGTGGCAATGAATGAGAGTTCCTGTTACTCCATATGTTCATCAGTATTTGGTGTTGTTAGTGTTTTGGATGTTGACCATTCTAATAGGTGTGTAGTAGTATTTCAGTGTTGTTTTAATTTGCATTTTCCTAATGACATACAACGTTGAGCATCTTTTCATGTGCTTATTTGCCATCTGTATATCTTCTTTGGTGAGGTGTTGTTAATGTCTTTGGCTCATTTCTTAATTGGGCTGTTTATTTTCTTATAATTGAGTTTTAAAAGGTATTTGTATATTTTGGATAATAGTCCTTTACCAGATATATCTTTTGCAAATATTTCCTCCCAGTCTATGCATTACTTTCTCATTCTCTTGACAGTATCTTTTACAGAACAGAACTTTTCAATGTTAATGAAGTCTAGCTTATCAATTCTTTCTTTCTTGCGTTATACTTTTGGTGTTATATCTAAGAAGTCATTTCCATACCCAAGGCCATCTGCATTTTCTCCTATGTTATCTTCTAGGAGTTTTATAGTTTTGTGTTTTACACTTAGGTCTCTGATCCATTTTGAGTTAATTTTTGTGTAGGATGTGAGATCTGTGTCTAGACTCAATATTTTGCATGTGGGTATCCAGTTGTTTCAGCTGGATAGTCTTTGTTTAAAAGACTATCTTTGCTCCATTGTATTGACTTTGCTCCATTGTATTGCCTTTTCTCCCTTGTCAAAGATCACTTGACTACAATTATGTGGCTCTTTATTCTGTTCCAGTGATATTTTTATCTATTCTTCCACCAATGTCACACTGTCTTGATTACTATAGCTTTATGGTAAGTCTTAAAGTTGAGTTGTGTCAGTTGTCTGACTTTATTATTCTTCAATATTGTGGTGACTAGTCTGGATTTTTTGCCTCTTCATATACATTTTAGAATCAGTTTGTTGATATTCATAAAATAACTTGCTGGGATTTTGATTGGGATTGTGTTGACTCTATAGATCAAGTTGGGAAGAACTGACATGTTGACAATATTGAGTCTTCCTATCTATGAACGTGGAATATCTCTTCATTTATTTAGTTCCTTGATTACTTTCATCAGTTTTGTAATTTTCTCATACAGATTTTGTACATATTCTGTTAGATTTATACCAAAGTATTTCATTTTTGGGGGTGCTAATGTAAATGACATTATGTTTTTAAACTTCAAATTTCTCTTGTTTATTGCTGGTATTTAGGAAAATGAGTGACATATATTAACCTTGTCTCCTGCAAACTTGGCATAATCACTTATTTTCATGAGTTTTGTCGATTCCTTCAGATTTTCTACATAGACCACTGTGTTATCAGCAAACTAAGGCAGTTTTATTTCTTTCTTCCCAATCAGTACAACTTTTATTTCCTTTTCTTATCTTTAGATAGGATTTAGATAGGCATTAGATGGGACTTCCAGTATACTGTTGATAAAGTGCACTGAGAGGGGACCTTCTTGACTTGTTCTTGATCTTAGCATTAAATATGACATTAGCTGTAGGTTATTTTGTAGATGTTCTTTATCAAATCAAGTTCCTTTCTATTCTTAGTTTGCTGAGAGTTTTTTTTATCATGAATAGGTGTTGGATTTTGCCAAGTGCTTTTTTTGCATCTATTGATATAATCATGTGATTTAGTTCCTCAGCCTGTTTATATGATGGATTACATTAATTGATTTTTGAATATTAAACCAGACTTGTATACCTGGGATATATCCTATCTTGGTTACATTTTGATACACTTACTTCTTTCTGAACCTGTCTCAAGAGAGAGTATAGTTCACTGATTAAGAGTGGAGGTGTAGGGCTTCCCTGGCGGCGCAGTGGTTGAGAATCCGCCTGCCAATGCAGGGGACACGGGTTCGAGCCCAGGTCTGGGAGGATCCCACATGCCGCGGAGCGGCTGGGCCCGTGAGCCACAACTACTGAGCCTGCGCATCTGGCGCCTGTGCTCCGCAACAAGAGAGGCCGCGATAGTGAGAGGCCCGCGCACCGCGATGAAGAGTGGCCCCCACTTGCCGCAACTAGAGAAAGCCCTTGCACAGAAATGGGGACCCAACACAGCCATAAATAAATAAATAAATAAATAAATAAATAAATAAATAAATAAAAATTAAAATGGATATTTCTTAAAAAAAAAAAAAAAGGCACTGCTCTCCAGTCTTGTGACAACACATCCATAATATAGTAATCATCTCCTTTAAAAAAAAAAAAAAAAAAGAGTAGAGGTGTACTGCCTAAGTATAAATTAGGTCTCTATTGCTTGTTAGGTACAGGAACTCAGGCAAGTTATTTAACCTCTCTGTGCCTCAGTTTCTACATTTATCAAATAATAATAACTGATCCCAAAGGGTGACTGTGAGAATTAAATTATATCTAAACAGTTTAGGACTCCACCCAGTACATGATGGATGAAATGATGATTTGCCATGATTATCTCTCTTCATTTGAACGTATACTCCATGTGTTAGTTTCTCATTGTATTCACAATGCCTAGTATAAAATAGATGCTTGACAAAAGAAAGCACTATGGAAAAAATGTACATTTTTCCTTTCGTGTGTGTGTATGTGGTGAGACTTCTGTAATTCTACTTTGATTGTACACTTGCTAATTCAGATAAATTAGCCCTAAAGAAGGTTCTCAAGGGAGTGAGTTTTCTTGGACTGCTCTGATCATAGCCCCCAAAGCATTCTCCATCGTCTTGTGTTGACTCTGACCTCCTCCTGGTCATCATCTCTGGTTGGTTCATAGCAGCTGCAAACAGGGTGCTTGCCGATGAGGTGCGATAGGTAATATCCCCATTTTATAGAAAATGATGCCAGAAGAAAAAACCATACATAGTTGCTAATGGTTCCCAAGGGTTATAAAACTTCTTCAAATGTTTACCATCACCTGTTTCAGCATCTAGGTGGTGTAACTTCTCTATGTGACCCTGGTCCTGCTACTCCTTTCTTACTTTTAATACCACTCGAATCAGAATGCTCACTATCAACCTTGTAGAAATTACCCTAAAGGTAGAAACACATAATTTATAAACAGGTGTGAATAAACATTAGTCATAACAATGGAAAGATGGCCTTGGCATTGAGAGGAGGATGGCAGAAGCAAGGCTATAGAAGAGCAGTGCACTAGCAGAGCTTATGTGTTGTCTGTGTGTATTTGTGCAAAGTTATTAAAAATGGCAGTGTGTAGTCCACTCCCAAGTGGAAATTGATACAAAAAGCAATGTAAAAACAAAAGTTACATTAAAGGAAAGAGTATATACCAACTGTTGTAGACATGTAAAAACCATATGCATGAACACAAACGTCTTTATGGGAATTTTCCTTAAAAAAATATTCTCCCCAAAATAAAACACCATGTTCACAAGAGCCCACCATAGGCCAGGTACTGTGTGAGGCACAGGGAATACAACAATGAGTAAGATGGACTTGAGGACTAATGAAAACCTCATGGCAAATCCTGGGAAAATCTGAATGTGTAATATTAGGACAGGGTTAGCACTGTTGTCATTTTGGGCAGGATGATTCCTTGTGGTGGGGCCTGTCCTGTGCATAGTAGGATGTCTCAAAGCATCCCTGGCCTTCACCCACTAAATGCCAGTTGCATCTCCTAACCTGTGACGACCAAAAGTGTCTCTAGACGTTGTCAAGTGTCTCCCAGTGGGGGGTGCAGATTTGCTCCCCAGTGAGAACCATTGCTTTAGGAGAATACTTAAGAAGTTATGGAACACTCACTCAATAGGAAAATAAAACTGTAATCGGGAGGCTTATACAGCACCATCTGAAAAAAGTGTGTTCAGTTTAAAAAGCAGAAACTAAGACTGCGTTTCTTCTACAGATTGCAACCAGCTTGGCTGAGGTTCTAGGTTCAGAGGAAGCTGTTGATAAAAGGGAGGAGAGAAAAACTGGTGACCTAGAAATCGCAGGAGCCAGAGAACCTCAAGGAATTGAGTATACTGGCTCAGTCTTGGATGAGGAGCCCAAAGATAAACACGAGTCAGGCAGACACAAGTAAAACAATCATATGCGGGGCCATGAAAAGGGGGTGTCCAAAGTAAGTTAAGTCAAGGGCGACGAACGGGTATACCAGGAGTGATATTTTAAATGTTTAACAATCAAATACGGCAGAGGAACCACCAATCATAATGGCCATCTGCTGAAACCACCCAGCACGGGCTTTAGCATGCCTGCAAAGGTCTGGGGGAAATCCATGAGAGAGAAACAGTTGGCCAGAGTAAGTCAATCCAGCCGCGGTCCAAAAATGGCACAGGGATTAATCTTAGAGCAAAACCTGGCAAAACAGAAGTGGTCAGAGGCCAGGGAGAAGTGGAAGAAATAAGAGGGCCTAGGGCCCAGAAGAAAATCCGCTGGAGGGTTGAGTTATATTTAATCTCATTCATTGTGTACCTGGAACCAAAGACACCAGAGATGTTTCAGGCATAAATTATGTATACACGTAAACAAAGACAGAAAGGGAGCACAGAAAAATGGAAACAGTTTGATTTGTGGGGCTTTCAGTATCATGGGTGATTTTTTTTTCCTTCCTTTATTTAGAGGTCTGTTGATGCTGCTACAATTTTGTTCCGGCAATAAAAGGAAAGTATATGTGGATGTTAACAAAGATGAGAAGAGTCTTTGGAAGGATGTAACTGGTTAGAGTTTAATATTCATTAAGTTAAAAAAATCTATTAAGTTCATTGAAGAAGTCATAAAAACAAACCAAGCACCCACCATCTTCTTCCTTCCCCGGAACATGGCAGTGGTCCCTTCAAAGTCGTCCTGAAGGAAGGGGCTGAGTGTGTGATGACTGCCCAGGGGCCAGTGTGATGTTTCACGCCGGAGGGGTACAGCTGTTCATTTCCTTTGCCTCCTCTTATCCCGCTCCAGCGTCAGCTCATTGTTCATGCTGACCCAGTGAGGTTGGCATCAAGCTCTCCCTCCCCATGTTGCAGCGAGAGAGAGTCCTGAGGACACACACTTCATCCATCGCAACAGATTAGCTCTGGTCACAGCCTGATTACATGAACTGCAGCCAAACCCCTTATTTATGCTCTTCTGGGGATGGGCAGGAACAGATAGGAATGGGTAATTAAGGGACATTAAGAAAAACACTAAAATATTGCGTGTCGTGCTTTAACACGAGCACTACTAATGACGCAGTATTGTAAACACTGAGTAAAGAGGTTGCTGCCAGCTTGTTCCTGCCAGGCAGCCAGCAGACCCTTATTCCCAAGTGGAGGATTAGTGTAGGTGCCTCCTTGGTGAAAGCCTAGCTATCAGCAGTAGCACCTTGTAGGAGGTCCAGCCTATCTGGTTGCTTGAGGGCAACTGTGCAACTCCATACAGGATGCTAATGGATATAGGAAGCTCTGTGCCTCAGGGCTAGTTAGCAGCAAATATATGGGCACATCTGCCTTTTATTTCATCGAATGAATGCAGTTTATAGGAACCTGGTGTATTATTTATAGAGAACACAAAGTATTGGGGAAAACCTCAATTAGGGAATAGTGAGCTAGCAGAACTCAGATATTCACACACACACACACACACACACACACACACACACACAGATGTGCATCCCATCAGAATATCTAATGAAGATAATTTAGGAAAAACTAATGTATGCCCTTCAATTAGGGGACTCATTAAATCTGCACTGCCCAGTACGGTAGCTACTAGCCACATGTGACCACGTTTACATTTTAATTAATCAAATTAAAGAAAATGAAAAATTAACGATTCAGTCCCTCTGCCACATGAGGCACTTTTCAAGTGCTCAAGAGCCTCATGTGGCCAGTGGCTACCAGATTATACAGTGCAGATACAGGACAACTCCATCATCACAGAGAAATCTGCTTGGTAGTGCTGGGTGAGATAGATGATGGTGTATCCATATAATCAGCTACTCTGCATATTCTCAGAAGAACGAGGTAAATACAGATATTCTGACATGAAAAGGTCTGTGTTGTGTATTGCATGTAAACAAGTTACAAAACTTTATATTAGGTTGGCCAAAAAGTTCGTTCGGTTTTAAGTACAAATAAAAGACACATTTTTCATTTTCACCGAGAACTTTATTGAACAACACATTCATTAGCCAGACATACTTTTTGGTCAACCCAATATTAATTTTTCCTTAAAAAACAAATGCATTATGCACACACACACATACTTTTTTGTGTTAGTGTAGGAAAAAGAGTGTAAGGATAATCACTAAATTGTTAGTAGTAATTGCCTTGAGATGGAAGGCCTAGAGCTTTGCTTTTTATTTTCTCCACTTATGTATTGTCTGAATATATTTCAATGAGAATGCATTACTTTTGTACTTAAAAAGAGATTAATTTGATGATAACCCATGAAGACAATTTAGAAACATGAATAGGGAGGTTTATCTCTTTGGGACTTTAGTTGGTGAAAGCCTGGTTAATGAGGGCACCTGAGTGGGGTTGACCAGGTGGCTTGTTAGGAAGGTGCATTGTGGGAAGAGAAGGGGGCTGATTCAGAGGAAATCCATCCCTACTGTTCTCAAGACACACTTACAGGCGTGCCCTCCTTGTCTTGAATGTTCTGTTCTGGTAGGGAGACAAACGCACTTTATAATCAATTCTGAGGACCTTTTACTATTAATCTTTGGGTGAGTCGATAGAAGCCTCTGCTCTGGGATGAGGCAGAAATACCCTGGGCTTAAATGTCAAATAGCACCTGGGAAGCATATTCAACCAAAGATACATGTTGGTCAGGGAGGGCTTCTCTGCCACGTAAGAGGGGAACAAAAAGATATCTTCCAGGCTGGTGTAAAAGTATTAAAATTGTGTGTGTACGTGTGTGTGCAGGTGTGTGAGATACCCTTATCCTTCCTGTCCTAGGAAATTTACTTCTCTGCTAGCTTACGTACTATGTGAATAAAGCATGGGCTTGGAGAAGAAATACTTTCTTCTTTCTTTCAGAAAATCATCTCTGCTATCCAGCATTACAGACTTTCTACTCTGGGTTATGAGACACTTGAACTCTTAGGACAGTTCTGGATCCACTTCTGCTCCTGTAACTATGGGTCACTGGGCAGAGTTCCTTGACCTTTGAAATTCATTCTCATTCTGGGGAAAATAGAGTATCACTAGCCCTTACCTCATAGGGTGGTTGCTCAAAGTCAAAGGGAGAAGTAGGGCGAGTGCTTGGCACATAGTAAGTGCTACAAAGTGTTAGCTTCCATTGACATTAGCATTACTTTTTCTAAGCAACAGTGCAAAGCAATTTGCTGTACCTGTTCTTGTGGATGCGTGTCTCCTCCCCAGATGGAAGGAGTGTCCTTGGAGGGCATGAGTGCCACACTTCTTTCTCTTCCTCTGGGTTCCTGACAGTGACCTGCACTAGCTAATCAGTACATTCATGCCAAGTGCCTGGTGCTTGAGAATGAGAGCGCAGTGCTACCCAGTGGAATGTGCCAGCCAGTGAGCCCAGTACAATCCTGGGGTCCTGTCAACACAGTAGTTGGGTAAAAGAAGTCAGCCATAACTTTGAAGCATAACTTTCTGAGGGAGAAGGCTGGAAGTCTTTCCATTTTGATGGTAGGGAGAAAGGATCTGCACTTTCTTCTGCGTGTTTCCTTAAAACAGCCTCACTCTTTACGTGTGATTTTTGTCAGTGTTTTCAAAGAGAAGAAAATGTTGTTAGTCTCTGACTATTGACCATACTTACAGTTTCCTGTTTGTTTAGTTCATTAAAATGAAGATCTACTTTTGCATAGTGACAGATTTTTATATGAAACAATAACAATAATATCATGTATTTTTCAAGTAAACATTTTATATACATACATGTATGCATATACATGTGTAAGTATGTATATGTATATATGTCTTCACACTCACACTCATGCATGCAGATTTGATCTTTATTATTCAAATATTCTGTATTTGTGAATTTGCCTGCTCACTAAAATGTTCTGTAAACCCCCAAACCAATACTCACAGTGTTTTCTCCATCATTTGCAGTCATGCACAGACCAGTGAAAAATCTGAGTCGTCCGACATGCATGTTCCTAGTGTCAACAAGGTGACACTCTGCCTTCTTGTTTCAGCTCTCATACTGCAAGCAAATGTCCTTTTAGTGGTATTTAGTGCCATTTTTCTTTGCATTTTTGTGCTTTTTGTTGGTGATTTTGCTGTTTAGAATGGCCCACAGGTGTAATACTGAAGCGCAGTCTAGTGTCCACAAGCGCAGAAGGCTGTGATGTACCTTATGGAGAAGGTACGTGTGTTAGATGAGCTTCATTCAGACGAGGGTTACAGTACTATTGACTGTGAGTGCAATGTTAATGATTCAACAAGATATGTTAAATAAGTTGTCTTTAAACAGAAACACATAAAACAAGGTTATATATTGATTGATTGACAGAAATGTTGTGACCAGAGGCCTGCAGGAACCTAACCCTGTACGTCCACCAGGAGCGTTGATTCACTATTTGCTAATTCATTATTCATGGTGACTGTACAGAACATAACTGCCATATCTATTGTGTATATAAATCTCTTTAAGTCCACATAGAGGCTGTATGAGAGGGAGTAGACTATGGTGCTTAAGTTCCTGAGCTCTGGGCCAGAGTCACAGTGTCCCTTTCTGCCTTCAGCTACTGTACACCTGGTTTTGCCGGGGCCCATAGCTGCTGGGGAACCCGCTTGGGGAAGTTGGTGTGTGTTTGCCTTTAGGTGTCTTTCCGTCTTTCCAAGCTCCTGCAGTCAGGTGTATACTTAGGGGAATGGATGACTTATCATTCGTTGTAGGAATTATGCCACAGGCAAAACTTTTTTGTGTCCATTAAATAATAGAGACACTTAAGTAAGGCAGCCAATCTCCCCTTCAAAGGTAAGGTCCCTGGACTACGACATAGAGTCAAGAAGGAACCCCTAGGGCAGGAGGTGAGAGGCTCATAGGCCAGACAGCAGCTGGGTGCTCTCACGCTGCCCCTGCCTGCAGTTGACCGGAGCCACTCGGAGCTCCGACTGGGCACAAGCCGGGCCGGGAGGCTCCACAGCGGTGTGTGTCTGAGTCTGAGACAGCCACGAAATTGCCATCACCATCACACCCCAGTGCATGGCCCCATAGCTCACTCCTGCTCACTACGCCCCTGGGCTTCTCCGTGCCTCTGCCCTGCCACAGCAGGCGTTCACGACTATGTGTTAGGTTGCCTTTTCAATCTTTTTATGCTCTACTTTCAAAGCAGTCTTGAAATGAGATAAGTTAAAGCCTAATGCAGTTTTTCAGAAACACCTGTATTTGTCTGGCTGACCCAATATTAACACAGGTTCTCATCGCTACTTGAATGTTGCTCCATCTATTGCTACACCATTACCAGGGCTGTGCTCTGAGTCTTTAAAGCTCATCCCTGCGCCTGATGCCATGAATACCAAGTAGATCATGTAGGATGGCTCACACCCTGCAAGGGAGACAGGGTCCAGCTACCCCGTGAGTTTACGAAGACTCCCAAGAGACAGCATACAAACCATGGGCTTATTGCTTCCCCATTCAGCTGCTCCACTGAATCTTGGCGTCTAAGACTTTGGTTGTTCCCCGTGTCCCATGAGCTCTGATCACAAGGTGAGCGTTGTTCTCCAGGCTGGGAAAGCAGAGTTGACAAGAACTGCCAACCCCAGAGAGGTGTCAAGCCCACTGATAACTAAAGGGCTCCTAGGACACATCGCCAAGTCTATTATTGGTTCTAGTGGACTTGCCTTCATTCTACAAAGGACAAAAGAAGTTGACAGTGAAGCACTCAGGGCATAGGGGACATGGTTCTTACCCTACAGCTCCAACCCAGGGCCAGCCCTTCGGGTAGTGCTTTTGCCTTAAACAGAGTCTGGACTATGTGATTCAGTATCGCTTAGGACGGTATGTGTGAAAAATGAAGAGATTTTGGGGACCCAGCCTCTGGCCTTCAGATTCAGAATTCCTCAGGGTGTGGCCCAGGCATCTGTATTTTGATAAGCTTCATGATTCTGGTGCACAGTAAAGTTTGGGAACTACTGCCCTGGGTGTCATCAGCAATTCAGCCTCCCCGGAGTACTCCAAGCCATGTCATGGTCCAGCACAGCGTCTGGGAGACAACGGGGAAAGCCAAGGAGCGGCCGTGCCAAAGGGCCTTATGAGCCCTTACTTTGTTTTCAGACCCATGCCTCTTTGGACTGTTAGCAAGTTCCAGAAATTCTATGGATATGAGTTTCCCCCTGTGGAAAGCGGAGATGATGACAGTGCCTGTTATTATTCTAGAAGGTTAGAAGATTAAATGAGAGGGTGCCCATGGTGTGCCCAGCACAGTGGAACCCTAATTGTGTTTGTTATTGCTCTCATTACCATTCACACCAAAGGGGCTGCATCAGTTGGACCCATAGACTGTGGATGTGCCTTAAATCAGCAAAATCCCAGACTCAATTTTAGGGCTTTCTGAGGCTCAGACATGAGCAATATTTCCCAAGGGTGTGGCAGGAAACCCACTGCAGACCATTGGGCACCTTTTGGGAGCCATTCCTTTTTGGAGCCTTTGGGGCATGGGTAGACAGGGGGACAGCGTGTTGGATAAAACTGAGTCTCAGATCCAAGGATGGTTCCCGTAGATGCCCAGTATAGGGCAGTCAGAACCTGTCCTGGCCTTTCAAGCCCAGTAGATCATATTGCCCTATCAGAGCTCCTGAGAAGTGGACACGGGTATGATATATCTTATCCGTGACCACATTAATAAAGTCTACAGAGACAATAGTGGGTCTTTTAGGACTTACCCATTGAACCTTTTATTTTAAGTGACACATTCTAGTACTAGCGTAACTGTAATTCTGATAACATTACTTGTAATACTGTCTTCAGTCCTCAGAATTAACTTGACTGGAAAAATTCCAGAAGGACTTAAATGTTTCTCATTAAAAGCACTATAGGGCTTCTCTGGTGGCGCAGTGGTTAAGAATCTGCCTGCCAACGCAGAGGACATAGGTTTGAGCCCTGGTCGAGGAAAATCCCACACCCCACAGAGCAACTAAGCCCATGCGCCACAACTACTGAGCCTGCGCTCTAGAGCCCGTGAGCCACAGCTACTGAAGTCTGCGCGCCTAGAGCCTGTGCTCCACAACAAGAGAAGCCACCGCAATGAGAAGCATGCGCACCGCAACAAAGAGGAGCCCCCGTTCACCGCAACTAGAGAAAGCCCGCGCGCAGCAACGAAGACCCAACGCAGCCATAAATAAATAAATTTTTTAAAAAAAGCATTATAGATAACTTATTCGACATTGTAACTAATTGTAATATTGCCCTATGTAAAGCCACCCAATTAAGATGCTGTTTCCTCTCTTGCGATTAGTTGGCAAACCTTTTTCGTATGAGTATGCCCTCTAGAATCTAGACCAATTAAACATATATAATTGGACTGAACCATTTGCTCTCCCATCATCACTCTCTCTAGTGAGATATATCCCAGCCCAGTTGGTAGTCTTGCAAAGCCAAATGTCCTGAACTCTAGTTACGGAGTTGACAAATGGATCTCTATAAGCAGCTTATGTGCCAAATATTTCTCCTGGCCCCTTTGGCAGGGATGTATTTTGTTTTCTCAGTATGGAGAACTTCTTGCAATCTGTACATTCTACCTTTAAGAAATAAAGAGAAGCCATTATGTGCCTTTCCTTCTTGACCTGCCTTTAGGAGCAAATACCCCTGTTGTGTAATTGCTGTTTGTAGCAGGGTTTGAGGTCCTACCTGGGTTTCTTTTTTTTTTTTTTTTTTAACATCTTTATTGGAGTATAACTGCTTTACAATGGTGTGTTAGTTTCTGCTTCATAACGAAGTGAGTCAGTTCTACCTGGGTTTCTTGAATCACCGAGTATATGGGCTTCTGGCTGCACTGCCTACTCTCTGTGCCTGGGAATTCATTGGGGAGGTTTAGTAAAGCAAAAGAGGGATTTACCAGCTGCCACCCAAGTATTTGACCTCATACTGAATTGCAAATTTCCCGCTAATCAGAACATTTGAAAGTCATCTAGAGGGATCAGGAAATAACCTGAAGATTTTGTAGGAGAGTTAGAACACGGGCTGCTTTGGCCTGGTATTAAGAGGAAACAACTTAGAGCTATTTCCTTCCCCTTTCTTTTCTCTACTTTCCCCCAGTGGATTCTCCTTCAGGCATATGAGTGTGAAATGAGAAAAAAATCACTTGGAACAAAATCAAAAGCAACAGCAACTCTGGAATCAATGAAAAGTTCACATCTACAAGGAAGCATGAGATCAAAGGTTGTGTAACCGTATACTGCCCAGGTTTGCTGTACCTGGTGCAGCAGGGCAGATGTACACAGGCCTGGCAGGTAGAAGGACAGATGGGCTATGAATAGGGGATGAGCTTTCAATAGATTTTCAGAATGGGCCAAACGTTTGCAGTGTTCAGAGTATATAGACTGGCATATAATCTGGAGTAGCCGGGTATGAAACTTAAAGACACATCATACATGGATTTCCCTTTAATAAATCATCTCCTTCAGTAGTCATTTTTCATCAACAGGCAATTCAGTAAAAGTTAGAATTGAGCATAATGTTGCATATCATTTTGGAACATCTGGTCCTAATATGTAGTAACAGCTGTTTAGTACCTGAGATATAAACAAAACATTTTCCCCATGGCTGCCACCGCTTATCCTCCTGGAGGCACAGTATCATTGAGATAGGTCTGTTTCCCAGCGTCTCGTATCACAGATAACAGTAATAGTAACAATATCAGTGATGACATGATGATTATCATGTCTTGTTTTACTGTGTGCCAGACACTGTGCCAAGCACATTTCGTCTATGATTTCATTAAATCTTCACCTCAGCTTTCCGTAAGCATTTAGATGAATTGAAAACAGTCATAAAGCCAGAGGTTGGCTCAGCTCAAAGCTGGCATTTGTCCAATGCCAAAGCTAATGCTCTGTTACCATTACAATAAATTTCTCCTAAGTAAAGTAAATGAGAAAAGAACACAACTGTATAAGTCATCAACGACAAAGAACGGAAGGGAACTCAGAAGGATTTTTTATGGTCTTGTTTCAAAATGTAAGACTGATTTTTGCTACCATATCGTATTGAATACACTATCACCAGGCAGCGGTATTGTACCTTGGTCACATGAGCCAATCAACAAGCCCTGCTCTTTCCTAATATTCAAGATGGTAACTTCCTGATCAAAACCACATTTATGGAACTTCCTTTACAAATATTCAATCAAAACTTTTAAAATTGAATTTTAAAGAAAAGAATATCTATACACTCAATATCAAAACAGATAAATCTTTAAAGTAAACTTCATAAAAATAGTTTTAAGATCCATAGGTGTATTTTTTATCACTAACTCTTAACTGTTACTCAAATAGCATAATCTACCCATAATCTTCTACCCAGACTCTGATAAAAATGCTAATCTTTGTGAACCCAGCTGAAAGCTTCTCTAGAACTCAATTTCTTAGATCTATATTCAGGTTTCTAAAGATGTTAGTTTTTTACCTTGAGGGTTTCCTTAGGGCTTCTTTTGCATTCATGACCTATTGCTTTATACAAGAGGAGATATGTGTCCTCCTCTTGTATAAGCAGACATGTCCAAAAGTAAGGGAACTTGTATACCTGAGAAGGCCCCCTTCCTGTATGCATCGTTTACATTGTGCCTCACTGAAGAAGGAGGAATTTCTCCAGATGACTTCCCGCTCCCACCCTCTGCCTTGCCCCGCCACTATCACCTGTTTTGGAAAGAATGTCTTCACTTCTAAGATGCTCCCAGGGATCATTCCTATCTTCTCTTCTATACTCTCTCCCTTGCTTTTCAGTGCTTAAGTTAAGAACTAAGACTTTGAAGTGGGCAGATCTGTGTTCAGATTCTAACTCTGTAACTTTCTAATTGTGTGAGTTTGGGCAAATTACTTAATTTCGTAAGCCTCAGTTTTCTCATCTGCAAAATAGCAATAAAATAGGACTAATAACAATACCCCTTGGGGTAAGGATCACCTGAGATAATGTGTGTGAACCATTTAACAGAGTACAAGGCTCATCATTAACCCTCAATAAATGGTAGCTAATATTCTTGTTCAATGGACTCATACATCTATTTCTCTATTCTGATTTTTCTCTAAGCTCCCATTTATACACCATTACCGTAACTCAGTATATCAGTATGCTATGACTACTCCCTAAGGTCAGTTTTAGTCCCTCCCTAACCACCATATTTCCAGCACTGATATTACTGTCTTGAAATCACCCAGAGTCAGAATGTCCAATGCCTTTTGACCCTCAGTTGGTCCCTAATCCCTTTGCTCATGTTGTCCCACCCACTTTCCTACACATACCCCTGGGTAATCAACCACTGACTTCCATCATTTCTTCTTTTATCTGCCTTGGGGATGTCTCTTACAAGCCTTGCTTCCATTCTCCCTGAAACAGTCCTTCCATTGAGTTACTGACTTGCTAGTTTGCATAGTAATCCTTGTGACTTTCTTGGTAGGTGACGGGTATGGTGTTTCACTTAAGAAAGGAAACATTTTTATTTCTTGTGTCCTCCCTCAGTGCCCAGTAAAGCACCTGGTCCTGAGCCCTGAGTAGGAATTTGGTAAATGTAGGTGGTTGATTAATTTCCTCTTCCTATTTTTTCTCCCTGCAGTCATTTGTCCCTTTCTTCTGTCCTTTATTCAACAATTCATTGATTGATTCATTCATTCAAACAAACAAACACTCCCTGAGCTTCGTGTTCATGCTGAGATCTGAGAATAACATAACAGTTCTCTCTAGGAACTTACCAGCAAGAAAGAAAAGTGTTTTTTTCTTCAAACAAATAACCGTGGGAATTAACATTTTCAGTGCAACAAGCTTTTATTGAGCTCTGACTGTAATCCAGGCACTTCATTGGGCACTGGGTTGTCAGTGGTGAACAAGATAGACACTGCCCTGGTGGAACTCAACAACCTAGTAGAAAAGATGATTGATATTTAGGTAAATAATTCCAGGAGCCATGGAGGTTACAAAGGGGAGAATGAAATAGCACAATGAAAAGGTTTTTAACCTGAGTTGGGAAATGTCCCCTTGAAGAAATTGTATTAAACTTGAAGTTGAAAACTAAGCGTAACAGAGCTAAGCATGGTGTGTGTTGGGGCAGGAAGAAGACTGTTCATGTTAGGGTGGATTGAGGCAGGTTTCATAGAGATGATGCCATTGGCATGGGTTCCAGGCGTGTGCACAGAAGCTCGTGATTCGGTGTGGGAGCGTTAGCAACAGAGGCAAGTGCATGGGCAGCAGCTCCAAATCCTCTCAGATTGAGACACCTTTCAAGTTCCATCCACATCTGGCAACGTTCTCGTTCATACATCTCTACTATGTGGGTTGGCTTAGTGTGTTGATAGAGTCTACAGAATAAAAGTTTTCTTTCGCCTTCAAACCTTCAAAAGGCATACCCCAGGGCTCTAGGAGGGAGAACAGAGCTGCTTACGTTGGTTCTTCTGTTTGTGTTTTTCTTCCCCTTTAAGAACATACTTTTGAAGGTGCAGCTCTAAAATCTTTATGATCGAGATTGCAAACAGGCTTTCACTTGTAACAAGAGGGGAATTAGCAGGAAATCCTACTCCAGTTCAATAAACCTTGACCCTTTTCGGTGACACTGTGGCCATCTTGCATCAGTTTTGGGAAGTTACCATCTCCATTGGCAAGATTGACAGTTTAAATCTCACCCCTTTCTAAATTGTCTTTATAAAGATCTCTTTCTTTAAATCAGACTAGAGATTGCACTACAACTAATATTGCAATTGGCTTACCTGGTTTTCGTCTCTTATTTAAGGTATTTGAAATGAATGGGAGGTCTAAGCAAATGAAGGGGCATGAAAAGTATTAGTAATTCTCCAGATAGTTAGGGAAATCTTCTCACTCTGTCTCTACTATGTCAAAATTGAAATGCTTAGTTAACGGCAGCAGGGCCAAGTACCTGGACTTGAAAATATCTTGATTCTTGTATTCCTAATTCTGTTCCAGAGAAGTTCTTGGATCAGATACATAAAACCAGAAGGGAACTCTCACCAGGGATTACATAGATGGTGAATATTTAAATTTGCAAAACATTATTGAGAAATATAAGATGTGTCAGCCATCTCCTAAGCTAACATTGTTTCAAAGTGAATTATTTTGTGGATGTTTGAGATGGGGGCATACTGGAAAGAAAAAAAGACAGGAGGAACCGAATTATTTATAATTATGATATGTATGTGTTGGCGGGATGGGGGCTGCCTTCTGAGACATAAATGGATGACAAAGAATAAGTTATCTCTTTAAAGATAGAACATGGCAATAATTGCATAGTTTCTGGCTTCAGAAAGTCATAATCTATTAATTTGATGGATATCCAAAAGCCATAATCTGTCAATCAGGTGTCGGAAGAAAGAGTGTCTCAGAGCTTTGAAGCATGACATTTAGAATACTGCTGGATACCTTTATTTTTATTCTGATAGTAATAGGGAGAAAGGATTCAAACGTACTCAGCATAGTTAGGGAATGAATATAGTTTTAGCTGTCTTAACAATTTTGCAACTTAAAAGTGGTATTTGATCAGTACAGTGTATTGAACAAGTGTAAAAGTCACACTGCAGTAAATTAGAAGGAGATAATTTTATCCTAAGATTTTGCTGACATACGCATGGTGTCACTGCTTTCTTGGTTTAAAGTTGAACAGAACCCAAGATTATTTCTTCGTAAATTCCTGTGGCCCATCTATTATTTCTGTATGCTATGTGGAAATGTCCTTGAAACTTACTAATGGGCACTGGGGAAAAATGCTTTAGTCTATCAGTGGAATGTCAAATTGATGGAAGGAAGAAATGAGAGATGTCACACACATAGAAAAATAGAGCTTTTCCAGAACCCACTAGGCTTGCCAGTACGAGTGGATGAAGACCTCCTCCTTCTCTGATAGGGAGAGAAGAATTAACCCTGTAGCCCCGTGATGTTACAGCACATATTTCAAAGCTGAATAGAGTTGCATTTGCTTCATTACAATTCCTGAAGTTGTGGTGTGGGCAGAGGTTATGGGGGAGAAAAACCAAGGAATGCAGGTTTCTAGGCTCTCTGTTTTTCCCAGAGGCAGCAATATGATGTGTGGATCAGAGAATGGTCGTGGAATCAACCAGTAAATCAGCCATTTACTTGCTGAACAACCCTGGGCAAATTATTTAACCACTGTGAACATCAGTTTTTCAAATCTAAAGAATGAGAACATTCATTTCCTCAAATGATTATTATGATGATTCCATCCGATGACTCGTGAGAAAGATTCCAGTACCCAGAACACTTTTCTTCCTTATACTGAAAACCCAGAGTCCCACTTACTGCACAGGGAAAATAGAGTGATGAATATCAGTAATAAATGAGAGTTTGTTTTAGTAATTATGCCAAATACTGGTAATATCCGTGGCCACAACGTACCCCACGTGTGGAATAATTCAGGAAAGAAAATATCTTGCTCAAGTTACACCAAGAGATTTCCTCCCTGTATCTCCCAGAGAGAAGCCACTGGGGGATTCTCTGTTTTTTATCAAAAGGTTAGAAATGAGAGCTCAACATTAGTAAGCTCTTGTCTAATTAAACAAAGACATTGAGGATGGGGAAGACCACTGCTTCTCTCTCTTCACAGGTGGAGGGACCTGCCTTCACATTGTACAACTGGGGAGAGAGAGGAAGAGCTGACTTCTACATATTATACGTAGGTGTCAAGAGAGCAGGTCAGCAGTTTACGTACGGCAGGCAGCCCAGGTCCCTTCTTAGGATAGATTCTAGCTTTAAAACTGATGTCAGGGACAGGTTAGCACCCACAGACAGCATAATTCAAAGGGTATAAAGGAGAAGGCAGGGTTTGGCACAAAGAGTAACTACATCCTTAGCCTGTGGGGCACTGTGCAGTGGGCTTTTGTTGTTCTTTATTCCAAATTTATAACAAGATGTAAGTGGTGTCAGCAGGAGGTCTGAGGTCTATGCCGGGTAAAGAAGAGACGATTTGCAGTATGGTTGCTTGCCATTCTGATCTCAGGCCATCAAAAGTGTGGATCCTGCGGTAGTGACCCAGCAGGGGCCTCTGTTCAAATTGGCCATCTTTGGGGTGGGACCAGAGCCAGGGTGGGATGATCATGAGCGCTAAGTGATAGGCTACCTGGCAGGCATCCTCTGGACACAAACATGCTTGGAACTGGATTGGTAGGATGACTTCACATGTTCATTGCAACACTGCAGCATTGCCAAGAGGGATTCGGGCCTTCAGTGACTGCAGACCTATATAGCAACAGTGGTCCAAGCACAGGAATGAGACCAGTGTTTGTGGCTTTGTTTTTACATGAAGTTGTTCATAACTGGGGCTTCTGCCTGGGATCTCTAAAGTGCATAACCACAGCCAGTTGCTTGGCTCTTGCTTCATGTGGACAAGCCAAGGGTCCTCTTGTTCAACACTGGCACAACCTGTCAGTAACCGCTACCTCCAGGCGGTGTCCTAGATGCCCTGCCAGGCTCCATGCTTTCTGGCTCACAAAACCAAGCACCTAAACACAGAGCAGTCCTAAGTGAAGGCAAACCATATAACTTAGGCATACTTTTAAACCTCTCTGAGCCTCACCTTTCTTACCTGTAAAAAGGGGGCCATGATCACAAGGGTGTTTGTGTACTGAATCAAATAATTACTGTTGCAAGCCCAACACTGGTCGCTATTATGATTCAAGACTCTGAAATCCATCAAAGCAGAGTCTGTGTTTACTTAGTTGCGTTTCCTGAGCTTGGCATCTGGTGGAGACTCGCAGATATTTATTGCATAAAACGGCAACTATGATAACACAGTTTAAAGACTAATAATCAAAAGATCATTCATTGGGTGCCATGTCTTGTAAACCATTTTAAGATGTTTCTGTTAGTGTCTGTAAAAGGAAGTAACGATCCAAGGGAGATGCAAGTGAGTATCCCCCAATTATTTGCTTTTTAAAATAGATTTGCAATATTTAGTAATTAAAAAAAAATACAGTGAAAGAAGGTAAGAAGACTGGAGAGGCCTGGGTTGGTGGTTTGATGACCAGACAGATGGACAACTGAAGGAAAAGGGACCAGGGTGACCACGTGGTCAATTGTGTCTTCAAAAAGGGAGGCAAATGCTTGGGCCAAGATGGGAGTGAGAGTAGACTGACTCTGGCCCTGGCTCCCTGACCACAGCCAGTGCCTGGGAACACAGAGCTAGGCCCTGCTGGGAAGCAGGGCACCTGGATTTTATCTTTCCAGGATCAGAGGGTTCAGTTTAACTGAACTGAACCAGCTCAGCCGTCTTCCGCACCTGCTAGGTTCATGCTTGTGAAAATAACATGCATAAAGTAATGGGCATGTTCTAGCAGGTTTAATGTACTTATTCAGGTTTATTCCTCTAACTTGCCTGCATCCAAACATTTTTTTTCAAAATAGAACCAGTGTGTCAAACTGTTCAACTGCCATTACCTGGTAGATTTGAGAAAATATCTGAATTAGAGATGGGCCCACACAGGTTCTAGTGAGAATGGGTTTTTCAGCAGGTGTGAATCACTGTTATTAAAAATTTATTCCAAGGATAAATTGTCAGTAAGCTACCCCATCCATCTACTCTTCTGCAAAGCCGATTTTTATCAGTTTTATCCATGATGGTCATTTTGATGACCATCATTACCATAATCAGTTTAGTAATCTCCTTTTGCATAGCATCGGTTGCTTGTTTTTGTTTTCAAAGCCCCTCATAGGGGGCAGCTTGTGGCAAATAACCCAGCATTGTTGCCTCTGTCTGAGACAACTCTAAAGGGCCATCCAGCTATGAGTTTTCTGTAAGTTCTACAAAGGCTTCTGGAGCCATCTCATTGTGGGTTTGCTTGCCCCTTTGCCCATCCCTGCTTTCATCACCTCCTAATGAGGTGTCTCCAGGGAACAGTTCCCAAAATCCTTCTGGAAGCAACTCTGTCTCAGAGCTGGTTTCTGTGATGAAGAGGGCCAGCAGGAATGGCTCTCTGAGGCCCTGACACCCAGGCCAGATTTCAGTGGAGTCCTGGTAAGAATCCATCTGCAGGCAGAAGAAAGAACAAATGTGAAAACGCCATGGCAGAAAGGGGCCTGGGACTTCAGGGCACAGAAAGTTTGCCAGAGCAGTCAGAGTTAATGATCAACAGGCGAAGTGTCAAGACAGGTGAGAGAGGCCGGCAGGAGGTGGTCCATACGACGAGGGTGGGGGGGGGGGTTTGTTTACAGTGCAATGGAAGCCATTAGGGTTTGACTAGATTTGACTAGGGATGTGACAACATCTGTTTGGTTCTTCATAATGGATTCCCTTGGCCATGGGGAAAGTGGATTATAGGAGTGTGGTCGGCTAAATAATGACCCCCAAATATGTCCAGGTCCTAATCCCCAGGAACCTGTAAATGATGCCTGTAAATATAGCAAAAAGTGACTTTGCAAATGTAATCAAGGTAAGAACCTTGAAATGGGGAGATCATCCTGGATTATCCAGGTGGGCCCAATGTCATCATAGGATCCTTATATGAGGGAGGGGGAGGTCAGAGTTAGAGAAGGGGTGTGATGATCAAAGCAGAGTTTGGTGTCATGGGGCCATAAACCACGGGATGTAGGCAGTTTCTAGAAGCTGGAATAGACAAGGAATTGATTCCCTGATGGAGACTCCAGAAGGAACCAGCCCTGGCAATGTCTTGATCCTGGCTCCAAAAGACTCATTTTGGACTTCTGACCTCCAGAACTGTAAGAATGAATTTGTGTTGCTTTGAGTTTGCAGTAATTTGCAAAGCAGCAGGGGAAATAGTACAAGGGGTCAAGCGTGGAGGTGGGCGACTAGTCCAGGAGGGCGTAATGGTGGAGGGTGGGAGCAGGTGGTGGCAGATGCTGAATGCCATCAGGAGGTGTAATGAGGGGACTGATATGGTTAACGATGACTGAGCTGAGCTCACGTGTTAGCTCCACCATCTCCCCGGTAAGTGTAGGAAACAGATTTCTCCTTTGCAAAATGGACATAGCACTTACCTAAAGGGGTTGTTATGAGACTGAAGTTAGGTAAACTGCATCAACAATTTAGCATCAGAGCTGACATTCCTTTGCCCCCTTACCACTTCTTCTCAGAACACTGATGACATGGCGGTGTGGTCCCTAGCAGCCAGAGGAGGGAAAACGCAGGATCCCCAGTGGATGGAGTCTGAATTCCTAGTGCCCATGAAGCCATGTTCGTGGCAGAACTGGGCAGTTCTCAGTAGCTGGGAAGCAGTCTGCATAGGCATTGATATTTAGTATACATGGTAGGCAGCTTCTAAAGTGGGCCCAATGATCCCATCTCCTGGTATTCACAGCCTTGTGTAATCTTCTCTCCTTGAGGAACTTGCTTCCAGCTAATAGAACACCTCTATGGAATCTCACTTCTGTGATAGGATTAGAAGAGGTTCTGACTTCTGCCTTGCTAGCGCACTCTCTCCTTTGCTGGCTTTGATAAAGCAAGTTGCTGTGCCCACGTGGCAATGGAACTCAGGGTGGCCTTTTTCCAACAGTCGAATAGGAACTGGGAATCTCAGTTCAACAGCCCAAAAGGAACTGAATCTACCTGCAATCACGTCACAAACGTTCGAATGAGACCCCAGGCCTGGCCAGCCCCTTGACTGATGCGTCAGGAGAGATCCTGAAGCAGTTAAGGCATGGCCAGATTCCTGACCATAGAAAACATGGTACAATAAATGTGCATTGTTTTAAGCCTCTTAGTTTGTGGTAATTTGTTATGCAGCAATAGATAACTAATGAACGCATGAAAATCTAGGTTTGGGTATTACCTGGGGACCTGCTGGCAAAATCCTTGTACATGATTACGCAGGTGTGTAGGACATTCCAGTCTACCCCCTTGCTGAAAGCAACATGCTTTGTCTCAGGACGACCACTGCGTGTCCCAGGATGAATGCAGACAAGCTCTGAACATTTAGGCATTCACCCCAACATTCATGTATGGGTCATAAAAGGGCACGCATCTTCCAACCATGAGCGCTCTGCAAGAATCTCCAAGTAGAGAACTCTATAAACATACCAATATGCAGGCCCACATCAAAAAGATCTGTGCTATTAGTAACTCATTAGTCAGTGCTGCTTTGCCCACTGCCATTTGTTACGAGGCATAATTACATTCCAATATTTATTTGAGTTACTGCCACTTTAGGCATATTTCATGGAAAGGCAGGAGTAGGAAAAGACATTTGTTTCATGCTATTGATCCAGAGTCATAAAACCTCCAGTAAAATTCCAGTGAACTCGTTGATTCTGTCATCCCTGGATAATCTTATTACTTTCCTGGTTCAAACTCCTCATCTATGACTTCATGGGACACACCAAGTTATGGTGAGGACCTGGATTAAAATGCTGTCATTTTTACTAAGTATATGGCCCTCAGCAAGTAATTTGAACAAACTCTGACTCTCAATTTCCACATCTGGTTAAAAATAAAGATAAAAATAAATCATATACTTATACAATATAATCATAAAAATTCAGTGCCTGGCACTTAGTAGGTGCTCAAGAATGCTTCCCCCCAATTAATTTATTCACAAGCCCATAGAGCTATTTATGCAGAAAAGTTTACGTGACACTCCCGGTTATAGCTACTTTTATCGAAAATGTCTCAGCCTTCCGCCTTACAATAAAAAATAGTGTTTGGCTCCAAGCAAATGAGATTGAACAGAGTTATTTGAGCTACTTATAATAAAATGTGACACGCAGACTTTGGTATTTCACCACCCCAAGTTTTTTTTATAGACAGCTCACTATCGCTGCAACATTCAGCACTTTTTTCCCATGTCAGTGTGATAGACAATATTCATATTCTACTTGGGTAATTGCCTTTTTAGCTGAATCAATAGCTTGTAGGCATGAGAAGGAGGCTGTTTTATTTCAAATTTATTTATCTTATGATTATACTAAGACTATTAAGCTGAAGCTCCCCTCCCCCCTTTCCCAGGCCCCAAACCATCTCCCCAAACCTCTCAATACTTAGCTCTTTTGTGAATTTTCCCACTGCTATGCCTCACATTCCCCAAATATTTCCCTTCTCTGGTAGGATTCCAGATTTAAATAAAAGCCTGATGAATGAGTGAACCACTAGTATGATTCACTCACTCATTCATTCAATAAATATTTTTTGAGGGTTTATAGTGGGCAGACCCTGGGTTACAAGAGGGAGGAAGGAGGATGCCATTATCCCTATGCATACAGGGGCTACAGCTGTATGCTGTACAGAAAGGAGAAGGTCCTATAAAAGAAGGGTCTTGGGTATGCTTAGTGAGCATAACAGGTGCTGATAACTGACTAATCAGGGAGGGAAGCATTCTCTGATGAAGTGACCCTTGAACCAAGATTTGAAGGGGAAACGTGAGTACATGTATGTGTGGAAGAGGTATGTGGAAACCAGAGGTGGTGGAGGAGTTAAGTATCCCAAGGCCGAGTGAACAGCATGTGCAGAGTCCTGGTGGCTGGAGGAGGTGCGAGGTGTTCTTGAAACTGGAAGCAGCTCAGTGGACAGGAGCGTGAAGGTGGCCCTGGCAGGCAGAGTCCAGACCCTTGGTGAGGGACTGTGGACTTTGTTGCACATTCCAGACTCCATGCCTGGGGGAACAGGGAATCCATGAAGGGTAAGCAGGGAAGTGGCACTATTAGAAAAGGATTCACATTTTACAAAGAGCTCTCCTTTTGGAGGTAGGGGATGGATTGGAGATGACCCGCTTGGATGTGGCCCATGGCTGTTGCAGTGTCCAGGTGAGACTTGCTGAAGCCTTGACCTAGCCTGGATGCAGCATGGAGCAATGCAGAAGGCATTCTGAGTTACTCAGTAAGTAAAATCCACATGATACAGTGACGGGTTGAATACGGAAAGTACAGGAGAGGTGAGCATCCAGGATAACTTCCCAGTTTCGGGCTTGACTTGTTGAATGGGTGGTGTTGTCTGCCATTCAGCTGTTAGAAAGCACTGGAAGAAAGCCAGATAAGGGGAAGGGATGGTAGATCCCTCTTGCATGTGGCTTTAGCTTCCCAGAGTGATTAGACTTTAAGAAACCAAGGCTGAACTGGTTAGGCCCATGTTGAGTGACTACAAGTTTTATTAGTTTTATTTTGCTGTATCCTCCTGGAAACTCCCGCTCCCAGACCCCCCCAGTTAAAGAGCAAGCATTTCCCCACCAGTCTATTCCAAACAAACCACATCATTGGTTACAGATTATCCAGACAACAGATGCCTTTGTCTTGCTGAGGTCTCTGATATACTCTTTCTCCTCCCTTGCTACTGGAGACGCTAAAGGTGTATCTTCCTCCTATTTGTTCACTATAAAAATTCTACCCCTTCCTAAATGTGTGTTGGCAGCCTTCCCTTTCCTGTAACCTGTGCAATATTCCAGCATCCTCAGTGCTTTGGGGAGTAACCATTTAGTGTTTCAGTGTACTCTGGACTAATGAATTTAGGCAGACAGGCTTTGTCTCACAAGTCAGATCAGATTGAGTGGTCGTGACTCCCTAGTATGTATGTGGAAGAAGATTCTGGAGCCATATCTAGGCTTCACAGGAAATCGTTCCGGCATTAATTGGTGGTATCTGTCATGGGCCAAGAGGGGAGAATGGTGCCATACGAGCCATTCATTTTCATTCCTCCTTTAGTCTTTCCCAGTTGCTAGCACATCTCTTTAATCTGTCTACATAGTGGATATTTACAACATCCCAAAGTTTTCCTCAGTATTTTGTGTTTTGGATAGTTCTGTATTCTCTCAAATAGACTATAAACTAATGACAGCAAGTGTCAGTTTGTCTGTGTCTAATCCTTGGCTTCCTACTCAGCACTTGCGTGCCCAGAGGGGTTTAATAAATTATCTTTAACTCTACTTTTCACCATTTCCTCTCCCTTCCACCTGTCTTTATATCTCTACCACCCATGGCAGGGTTATCGTATGGCTCCAGGGCTGAGGAGGAGGAATTTCATCTTTTGTCCCTCACTTGGCTTTCGTGTGTCCTGCTCCCAAAGGAGCTAGAGTCCAGAAGAGGAAAATATGACCACATTGTTGGCTCAGGTGTCCTTCGGCCAGACCTACCCAACCCTCATAACACTCATTTCAGGGATGGGAAGCTCTTTTGATGACTTACGGTTAAAACCTCTGTTTGAATTCTTGCAAGAAGCCTGATTGTTAGGTCACTGACTGATTCTTCACAGAGTTGGAACAGCAGGAGATCTGGACATGAGGGCACGGTGCTATGCACTGCACCCTGCCAGAATTGAGCTGAATAACTGGTGGATTTATAAGATAGTGCATTTCATTTTTAACAGATTATATACAAAATATTGAGTGACATTAAACACAGACTTAAATTAGCCATAATCCATTTAAAGCAGTCTTGCAGATAAATGTCCCAAATCTACTAGCCTGCCAAATATATTCTTTACCTACACACATTTGTCAATTCTTTCCACAACATTAAGCCTTTGTAATGCTTCTTTGGAGGTTACTTCTTTCACTCTCAAGCCTGAAATACAGGTGACATCAACTCTCTGTGAAATAGATGGGATTGACAAGGGAAAACCCCTGGACTTGTGATTGTTAATCCTTTGGTGACCACAGACCCTTTTGAGACTCTGAAGAAATCTTTGGGCTGCTCCCCGTTCGGAAAAGACATGATGTAAACATTTATAAACACATTTTGCATACAATCTATTGTGTTGCATTTTAGATTGATTCTATTCACTTTCACATCATAGAGGATAAAAAATAATCTTTACTAAAAACAAGTGTCACTAGATTTTTCAGATAGAAATTGAGGGCTACGTTCTTTAAAAAAAAATCATAAAAGACATAAATTCAGCAAGTTAAACAAAAAGTAAACCTTAATGATGTTCAAAAGTAAAAAGTAATGAGAACACTCTTGCTTTGCAAACATAAGAAATTTTGATAGTCCCAAGGTCTTTGATGTGGCAACATGGAAGTCATCTTTAAAATCCAGTCAATTTCTGCACCTTTGGTTGTTGTTTTTTTTCTTAAATTTTTGTGGCTGCATTGGGTCTTTGTTGTCGCGCGTGGACTCTCTCTAGTTGTGGCGAGTGGGGGCTACTCTTCATTGTGGTGCGTGGGCTTCTCATTGCGGTGGCTTCTCTTGTTGCGGAGCACAGGCTCTAGGTGCACGGACTTCAGTAGTTGTGGCTTGTGGGCTCTAGAGCGCAGGCTCAGTAGTTGTGGAGCACGGGCTCTAGGCGCACGGGCTCAGTTGTTGCGGCTCGTGGGCTCAGTAGCTGCGGTACACGGGCTCTAGGGTGCCTGGGCTTCAGTAGTTGTGGCACGCGGGCTTAGTTGCTCCACGGCATGTGGGATCTTCCCGGACCAGGGATTGACCCCGTGTCCCCTGCATTGGCAGGTAGATTCTTAACCACTGAGCCACCAGGGAAGTCCTGCACCTTTGGTTTTGGTGGCAAAAAATGTGTAAAAACAGACTCATTCATGCAGGTGGTAGCAACAAAATCAGAACTCTCTTAGCTTACTTCACCAGATAAATGTACTCTGGTGTTGAGGAAATTGCGCTACAAGACTCTTCGCATTCATATCCTATGATTTCTTTGTTCTCAAGTCAATTAGGTCAACTATGGCTGGTTTTATTCATTTAATGCTATGTCTATTAATTATCTGTTGCTGCATAAAAATCACCGCAAAACCCAGTAGACTAAGAAAATATTTATTATTTCATGAACAGCTTAACTAGGTGGTTCTGGTTCAGCATATTTCATGACATTGCTGTCAACATGGTATCAGGAGCTGCAGTCTCATCTGAAGGCTTGGCTTGGGCTAGAGAATCTGCTTCCAAGATGGCACCTTCACATGGCTGTTGGTTGGGGCCTCAGTTCCTCACCATGTAGGCCTCTCCATAGAATTGCTATCATATCTACACAACGTGGCAGCTGGCTTTCCCCAGAGTGACATATCCCAGAGAGAGAAATGCAAGGATGGAACCAGATTTCTTTTATGTGTAATTTTGGATGTTGCATACCATCACTTTTACCACACTGTATTCATCAGAAGAGAGTTACTAAGTCCAACTCCACACTCAAGGGGAGAGGAATTAAGCCTCACCTCTTGAAGGAGAAGTATTGAAGAATTTGTGGATGTATTTTAAAACCACCACAGTATGTCATCAAAGAAAGGATTGTACATTCATCTTTCAGTGTTAAGGTGGTTTGAACAAAGTTTACTTTCAGAACAGTTCATCCATGTTTCTAATGGGTACTGGAGGTAGAGACATCTCCCTGCAGAGGAAATGATGAGGCTTTGTCCCTCTCACACCACATTGTCCTACAATACCATTTCATCACTTTTAAAGGGACCAAGGCATTTCTGGTATGTGTGTGTGTGTGTGTTTGAATTTTTCATGCTCAACATAGCCACATGGTTTTAAATATATAGAATCTGTTCTTGCACTACTAAGAATAGATTATAATAAAGTTATGGAGCTTTGTTATCTGCTGGTACTCCATCATGGCAGTGGGGATGAGGAAGAAATAGGACTGGAAGGTATACCCTGCCCCACAGATAAGCTCCTTGAGATCAGGGCTATATGTCAGTGTTAGCACCGTGCTTGCCACATGGGAGCTACAAAGAAATATTTTTGAATGAATGAATGAATGGAGACCCATGGAATGTAGCTTAGGGGGGCAGGTTCTAATCAGTGATTTGGCTTGGTAATACCATGTCCAGAGTTTGGAAGATTGAGCACTGGTAAGAATGAGAGCTCTAATTCCAAGGCTATGCCATCTCTACCCTCTTCAGTGTTGTCTGCTGGGTGTGGAGAGTCCATGGATCAATCATATGTTTGCATCCAAAAGCAAAGATGGGAGCTAGTAGGAATAACTTACTCTTAGTGAGGACTAAAGCAGAGAACTGTATCTTTTGGAGCATCCTCTGTAGGTGGTGGGGGAAAAGGAAGAAAATATATCAGATAGATTTTGGCTTGTATAAAACCTCACTAGCATATGACAGTAGCATATGCATTTATTGCTCATGCATATGGGGTCAGCTGTCAGCTACTTTGCTGATCTTGGCTGGGCTTGCTCACGTGTCTGGGAGTCCGCTGGCTATTGGCTGATCTATGCTTGTCTTGGCTGTGATGATTGGGGTGACTTGGCTTTGCCCCATGACCCTCCCATCTTGTAGGAGGCTAGCTCGGTCATGGTCTCAGAGCAGTGGCATAGAGAGAGCAAGCACAGTCCTACGGGTGCTTTTCAAGCCTGTTTGGCAAGCATTCCGTTGGCTGAGTAGCCTGTAGCTGAGGCCAGTGTCAAAGTGAGAGGGCACTGAACAGTTACGTGGCACCAGGAGTGGTGAAGAATTAGAGCCATTTTTGCAATCTGCTACAGGAAAGCAAAGAAATAGCCAGTTTTTCTTTGTTTAAAACAGGGATCTGCAAACTTTTTCTGTAAAGGGACAGATAGTAAATATTTTAGGTTTTGCAGGCCACATATGGGCTCTGTCACATATTCTTGTCCTTTTCCTCCTCCCTTCTTTTTTGCCTTCTCCTTCTTCTGCATCTTCTTTTAATAATCTTTTAAAAATGCAAAATCATTTTTAGTATACAGGCTATACAAAAGTAGGCTTCAGGACAGATTTGATCCATGGGCCATAGTTTGCCAACCCCTGGTTTAAAAGGAAAGAAAATCATACTACTAATAATTTATCATGTCCTATTTATAAAACACATTCATATCTGTTGTTTTTTTGGTTTTTTTGTTTTTTTTTAAGATTAATACATCTATTTATTTATTTAGCACCTTTAAGTATTACTTATTTATTTATTTATTTTGGGGGCTGTGTTGGGTCTTCGTTTCTATGCGAGGGCTTCCTCTAGCTGCAGCAAGCGGGGGCCACTCTTCATCGCAGTGCACGGGCCTCTCACTATCGTGGCCTCTCTTGTTGTGGAGCACAGGCTCCAGACACGCAGGCTCAGCAGTTGTGGCTCACGGGCCTAGTTGCTCCGCGGCATGTGGGATCTTCCCAGACCAGGGCTCGAACCCGTATCCCCTGCATTAGCAGGCAGATTCTCAACCACTGCGCCACCAGGGAAGCCCACATCTGTTGCTTTATTTGATCCTCCCGACACTCTGGTGTGGGAGAGATATGGGGTTAACACTCATAAAGGGAGAGAAGTGAACTGACTTGATAAAACTGGAGTCTGGCTGTCGTGGAGGCTGGGAGGGCCAATGATGTTTACCTAAGTGCGCCGCCAAGAGCAGCTGCTTATCACCTCTGCGGGCTGAGCTTCCAGGAGGACTCCTAGCATGAGGAGAGTGGTCTGTCTACCCTCCTGAGAACACATGCTACACAGGTGGAAGGGAAGCATCTAATCATGTTAATTTCCACGCAGGCTGAGATGAGGCTGATTTCACGGGTACCGGAGGTGATGCAGTTGTTTCCCAGGTTGCATTTCCCAGTCTCCACTTCATTAGCATGGCTGCTTTGAATGTATTCCTTACCTCTGCTTACCAGAGAGGCTTCCTCTCTGCTAGGAATCTTTTAGAAATTATGTTTAAGGGACCGTGTTTAAAACAAGTCTTCATAGTGATTACGACAGTTTCTTAACTCAAAATGTAATCAGTACACATATTTTGCATTTTTATACTTAATCCACAAATATAGCTTTTAGTGTTTTTCCTTTTTCTACTCACAACCCTAAACAATGTCACAGAACAGAACGGAAGATCTCTTTTGTCTATGACAAGTATCATTTAGCTGTTGCAAGAGGAAGGTCCAATCTAGTTTTCCTGAACAGTAAACAATAGAGTTTGTGCAGGCTCATGTAGGTGGTACTAACTCGATGTCTCAACAGCTTTCTGAAAAAAGGGAAATAAAATGAATCAGCTAATTAGTTGGCTGGGCCCTTACCTACAAGTTGTCAAACAGAAAGCTTTGCTCAGTTATTCTAAATTGGCTAACATTGGCTTACTCTAGAAGTTGGCTTAATTTAGAAGTACGGCTTATGGAAGCCTTTTGCAGGGTTACCCAAAGTATACTTTATGGATTTTAGTTCCTCAGAATGCTGAAAAGTGTGTGGAATCAAAGATACACATGGCTAAATAAATTGGGGTACACCTAGGTTAAACAAAATTAAATATTTTTTTCTTCAGGACTTCTTAAAGCCTTTAATATGTGAATGTGCATCCTAAATATTCTAGAAAGGGTTGGAATGTGCAGTAGTTTCCAAATTATCTTGACCATGGAAACATTTTGTTCCCAGAACATCTCCCGAGATAATATTCTGTAGGGAAAACTTTGAGAATCATTACCTCAAGCGAAACGTCACCAACACTCTGTGCCAGGGGAACATCCTGGAAAGAACCCTCGCCCATGAGCTAGTGTGTAAGTGGGCTCTAATCTGTTTTTTCAAATAGTCAAATCAAACCTCAGTATTTTAAAAAAGATATTATCATTAAAATCAGGGCCAGTAATGATGTCATATATGTATATATATCCCTAGGAATTAAGAAGTTAAGATTGTGGATTAAGCTTAATTATTTCTCAGATTCTGAGACATCAAGCCCTCTCCTAGAATTTTGAAAGCAGCTAGAGAAAGCACCTGTTAGAACATCCTGATGTGGGTCTTACTCTCCTCTTTGCCCTCATGCAAGATTTCACTGATGGCATTGCTGACAGGATACATTTTAATTGCTTTCTGGTATGAAACCCAACGCATCCAGCCTCGTTGTCTCTGTATTTAGTGATTACCCACAATGATTACTGCTCAGAACACTAATCTGATCTCTTCAGCTACAGAAAGAGGTAATGCGGTTTGCTTCTTTTTATGGTGGTTCATCTTTTTTTTTTTTTCCTCACTGAGCATTGCAAGCAGCACTGCAAGGATTACTTTCTACCCATACTGGATATCTCCAACCTGCTCTCCTGCGAGCAGCTTCAGCTCCACGTGGCTAAAAGTGAGCTCATTATCTTTGCCATGAGTCAGTTCCTCTTCCTGTTTTTTCTCACTCCAGCTAATAGTATTAACATCCCCTCAGCCTCCAAAGTTAGAAAGTTCTGAGTAATTTTTTATTTCTTCCTCTTCCTTCCATCTATTAGTTGCCAAATCCTGTTGACTCTACCTCTGAAATATTTTTCAAATTCACATCTCCTTTTCATTCTCCTGGTCATTGCCCCAGTTCAATGTCCTATTTTCTTAGCCACACCACATGGTCCCTTTGCCATTATCCTTTTCCCCATCCAATTGATACTTCCATCACTATTACTAAGATGCTTAACATTTCTGAGCATGCATTATTATTCTCCTCGGAGTGTTTTACATGCATATTCATTCAGTCTTTACAATGGCCTTTTGAAGTTGTGTTATTATCCACATTTTACAAATGAAAACAAACAAACAGAACCAAAAAACAAAACAAAAAAAACCCTGAGGCACAGAGAAATTAAGTAACATCCCCAAAGTCACATTGATAATACATGGGTAGATGTACAATTTGAATCTGGAGGGTTCTGCCCAGATACCTAACCTCTTACCCACTACACAATGAACTCTGACAACATATGGACCTCCTGCAAAACAACCCTGAAAGGGAAACCCTCATCTCAAAAACTTCCACTGGCTCTTCCTTTGCTGTACAATGATATTAAGACTCTTTAGAACAGTATATATATTTTTGTCTGAAAATATTTTTATTTTGCATTTTTAAAAAAAATTTATTTATTTATTTATTTTTGGCTGTGTTGGGTCTTCGTTTCTGTGCGAGGGCTTTCTCTAGTTGTGGCGAGCGGGGGCCACTCTTCATCACGGTGCGTGGGCCTCTCACTACCGTGGCCTCTCTTGTTGTGGAGCACAGGCTCCACACTTGCAGGCTCAGTAGTTGTGCCTCATGGGCCTAGTTGCTCTGCGACATGTGGGATCTTCCCAGACCAGGGCTCAAACCCGTGTCCCCTGCATTGGCAGGCAGATTCTCAACCACTGCGCCACCAGGGAAGCCCTGCATTTATTTTTTAAATCAACTTTATTAAGGTTCATATTCACTAAAATGCACCCATTATTTAAGTCTCTTACTTCCCAAACCTCTATTTTCTTGGACTTCAAAGCAACCTGTAGTTCATAGTTACCTATAATTTGGTCCAGGCATGACAGGACACGCTCAGAAAACAAAAAAGAAATGTGGTGTCTTTTACTGTATATTTTGCTTGGTACTCTAGTTACCTAAACATTCACAGTAAACTTTATTTTTATAGGGAATTAAAATGCTAAAAATGGGATGGGAGCAAAGGGAGTTTAAAAACTACTTTTGGGGACTTCCCTGGTGGTCCAGTGGTTAAGACTCTGCCCTTCCAATGCAGTGGACACGGGTTCAATCCCTGGTCGAGGAACTAAGATCCCACATGCCACGGGGCAACTAAGCCCACGCGCCGCAACTAGAGAGAAGCCCACAGCGAAGAACCCGTGCGCCACAACGAAGACCCGGCGCAGCCAAAAAAAGAATATATTTCTATGAGTTTTGACAGATTTTATGCATCCATGTAACCACTGATCTTGGGTGGCCTCGGCCTGCAGTGGCTTGAAGCAGGATTTCAGTTCCCCGGCCGGAGATTGAAGTCGGGTTGCGGCAGTGAGAGCGCTGATCCTAGCCGCTAGACCCTGACAGCCAGTGGCCAGTGACAAGGCCCTGGCCCGCTGGCTGTGTAGAAATGAATTTCCAAAAGGAGACGGAAAGTAGTGAAACAAGTAAAGTGTTTATTAGGAGGAAAAAGAGTACATGTGGATAGACACATGGGCAGACTACTCACAGAGAGAGTCGTGCCCACATGGTAGTTTGAATCACTTATATGGGGCATTTCTTCCAGGTTTCCTCTGGCCAATCACCTTGCTTTGCCTGGCTCTGAGTCAGTATTTGGTTTAACTCAGGGTCCTCCCTTGTGTGCATGTATATCTCTTAGCCAAGATGGATTCTAGCAAAGAGGCCTATGGGTAGGTTGATTACTGTGGGGTGGCACCCCCTCCCTTTTTGGCCCCCGAGGAGCCTTTCTGCCCATGTGTAGTTGGGAAGGTCTCCTTGACCTCGAGAATGAGAAGTACTTGGTCTCTTTATCTCTTATCTGGGCAGGGCCCAGCCTCTTCTCTCGCTCCTGCTGTTATCTTCATCTTGGAGTATCTGCCCACAGGGGGCAAACTCCAGCTGCTCAGCCTGGGGCCCGTCTATCTCCTGCCTCACCACCACCACAGTGCAGTCAAGAAATAGAATATTTTATCACCCTAAAATGTCCCTTGTGCCCCTTCCCAGACTATCCCCATACATGTCCCTGGTCTCAGACAATCACTGATTGGCTATCAGTATAGATTAGATTCATTTTTCTAGAATTTCGTATACATGGAATCATACAGCACTTTGTGTCTGACTTTATTTAGGAGAGTGTTTTTAAGATTCATCTATATTGTTGCATGTGTAAGCAGTTTATTCCTTTTTGTTACTGAATAGTATTTTTATGAATATACCACATTTTGTTTATCCATTCACCTGTTGGTGGACATTTGGATTGTCTTCAGTTTTTGGCTTTCATGGATAGAGCTGCTCTGAACATTCATGAATGAGTCCTTGTGTGGGCATATGTTTAGGGTGGTATACTAATTAGGGCTTTTGGTTGCAAAGGACAGAAATCTACCCCAAACTAGCTCAAGAAGGAAAGAAAGGAGGTTTATTGGGTTCCACAATTGGAAAACCTAGAGCTGACTTAGTTTCCGTCATGGCAGTTCATTAAAAGTTGTCATTAGGAAAATGTCTTATTTGCTTCCTCACTCAGCAATACTTTCTTCTTTGTTAGCTCCATTCTGACAAAGCCTTTCTCATCATGGTCTTAGAGTGGTTTCTAGCAGCAGACTCAGACGTACAGTCCATCCCCTCGGCAGCTCCAGCAGAGAGAGGAGTTCTCTTCTCCTAACACATTCAGTATAAATCTTTGACCTAAATTCTCTCTCATTAGGTCATGTGCCCATCATTCAACCAGTTGCTATGCACAAGAGGATGGGATGTTCTGGTTGGCCAGGCCGTACTCACATATCCTCTTCTGAAGCCAGAGATGATGAATTGTTAGCTTTACCCAATCACATGGACTTGGATTGCATGGGCAGGGGCGGCTCCACGGAGAAACTGGAGCATTGTCATCAGAAGCAGGGAAAGGGATGAGTGGCCGGCAAACCAGCTAATGATCGTCATTCATGGCACTTGAAGTGCTCTGGCATGCCATTCCATCAACCCGGTCCTCTGTTCCTGAATGCTAAGTAGCAGATTTTCTGGTCACCGTAATTGACTCATTCCCCATAGTGTGCTGCAGTTTTCCTCTCTCTGCCCTTGTCCATGCTGTTCTCTTGTCTGCAACACCCTCTGTGGCTATGGCAAGCTTACTCGCTCTGGAAGCCCAGTTCAAATGTCTTGCACCTTAGATAGCCTTCCTAAACTTGCCCCTGCCTGGATTAGTCTCCGGGCGTATTATCTATATTCTGTCATGGTTCTTACCATGATAAATCTAATCATGAAATTTCCTACGATCCCAGCCTCCCCTACTAGACATGGACAGCATGACAAGGGGCCACTGTCTTGCTCATCTCAGTGCTCCCCAGGGCCCAAACTCAGTGCCTTTTACACAGTATGAGCTCCATAAATACTTATTGATTGATTCTGGACTTGCCATCCATTAAGAGAAGTTAATGGAGGTTTTCTGATTCCCAGCAGATGACCAGTTTTGGAGTGTTGTATCAGTCAAATTTCTAAGAATCAGTAAGTCTTCGTTTGGATTTTTCTTTCTTTCACTCAAAGAATATTTTAAAATAATTGTATTTTCCCCTCCGATTTTCACCATAAGGAAGCATTGCAGAAAATTTACAAATATAAAAGTATAAAGATGATAACAAGCTGCTTCCTATCTTAAGGCCATTGTGTGTGCTGTTTCCTCTGCCTCAGGCCCCTTTCCTGCCTGTTTTTTTATGAGTCACATCTCAGTAAGAACTTCAGTTTTAGACTGAGGTTTTCTCTTGCTTCTCAGTTTTCTTTACACCAGTTAGCCTGATAAAAATGTATCCTCTGTGTTGATTTGTGTGTTTCTGTCTCTCTGGACTGTAATGTAAGCCCTGTGTGGTTAAAGACCTCATTTAGTTTGGTCACGGTGTATTCCCACTCCTAGAACAGTGGCTTGTACATAATATTTATGGCATCAATTAATAATGCAGAGGTAACCATTACTTACATTTTTTTGTTTCCTTCCACTCACATAAACACTTATACACTCAGATATATGTGTGTACATATATGTGTATGTGTGTACTATATATGCATGTATATGTATACCTACAGACACTTAATACACACAAACATAAGATAGCATAAAGTATGTGTAATATAATTCAAGGCTACTGCACATCCTGTTAGTGTCCCACTCATGTTTACTCCTCACTCACCATTCCTTCTGGCAGCTTCTCACTGCACACCCTGGATGAGCCCTTGCCGTGGCTGCAGGAGCATTGTCAGCCTGCATGCAGGGCGGGCCAGAAGTGCTGGGGACCTCACGCCCCAGGAGCAGCTGTCAAGAGCTAAGGCTATGGAATAGGGATCGGAGGATAACTACCCCACCTCCCTCACCCCTTTGGAGGCACATCACTGGGGAGTGTTCCACACCACTTCTGAATCCCAGTAGTATCGATGCACACGGTGGTAGCCAGACTGACATCGCTTCGTCAGCTTTCTTCCTATCCCAGTGTCACCTCCAGTCTCCATATCACTGCTTCCTGCTAAGTCAGCCACTTGCACATGACAGCTAAGTCTGACAGTTTGCTACCTGAGACAAGGAAAAACTGTAAAAATCGTTTTGTAAACAATAAGAAAATGGCCGTGGCTCCTCTCAAATCCCAGCTCGTAGATTTTGCTTTCTGCTTCCCCCTTCCTCTTTGCCCTTGGATGGAGGGGGTGGACACCAGTTTACAGCGGTGTATCTTTTCATTTTTGGGAAGTCAGTTGGAGAGAGCCCCATTGGTGCTACCCTGACTCAGAATGCAATCCTGTCCAGCACTGGTAACTTCACAAATTCCTGAGGCATCCATATTATAGCCACCTCTGTATTCAGCTTGGCTTTTATCTGTTTCCAATTTCTGTTTTCAAGGCATTCTGTTTTTCTCCTTTCTCCTTCATCCCTAGGCCCTCCTTTACAACAGCACCAAATAAAAAACCCATCACACTGCTGCAGCTAAAAAAAAGCCTTTGAAAAAAGTCGGGTGTTGTGGCTTGAATGTTCCTAAGCTCTAAAACTGCAAGTTACAGACAAATAAAGGGGCAGGGGTGGGTGTGGGGCAGGCTGGGGGTCTCTTAGCCCTGTGGAAGCAGCCCTCAGGCCACAGCAGGCTCTGGGGGGCACCATGCCTCTAGTGTGGTTTGCACACACAGATTGGGGCGTCTGGCTTGCTGAATTCAAGTTTGAATTACAGATGTTACTGAATGAAACATTAAGGCTGTGCCCGTCGGGACTGCTCTGGCTCTCTTGCCTGTTAACTCTGGCACAGCATTGTTCCATTTTATCTAAGCATTACTTCAACATTTGTGTAGCGCTCTTTTCATTCATTCATTCATTCATTCATTCCACACGGACAGTGACTAAGTGCTAGGACTGCAGAGGTATCTAAGCCCCACCCTTTATACCCAAAGACCTCAGAATGCAATGAAGGTGGAGAGACAAGCAGCTCAGTGGCCTCCATGCGCTGTGCTCAGTGCTGCCCCACGGTGGGGGCCGCGCGGAACTGCTGACGAGCAAGCGCTGCAGAGTCGGCCACACCTGGGTTCCTTGTCTCGGCCTGAGGGATCCAGGAAGGGATCCTGGAGCAGGAAGCAGGACTCAGCTGTCAAGAGCTAAGGCTACGGATTAGATAGCCCTGGCTCTTTAGTAGGCTTTGTACTAAATTGAATTTGCTTAACCTCCTTGAGCCTCGGTTTCCTGATCTGCTAAATGTCTAGAATAATATCTGTATCATGGATCGTGCAAAGTAAATGGGGTAGTGTCTGAACTGTCTTAGCAGGGTTCATAGCATACAGTAGCAACTTAATACATGTTTATTAATTTTTAACAGTTAAATGAAGCACAGGCTATTGGAAGACGCCCAGTGCAGACAAGGGAGGAGGATATAGATGTGCTGGATGAGGTCATGCCTTGCTGGACCTTGAGGAGGGTGAATGACAGTGCATTGCTGGCTGGACAGGCAAATGAAAGGTTTCCTATTTCCTCGTGGGCATCAGTGAGACCCAGCATATGCCTGTATCAAAAACCTGCAATTTATCCAAAATAAAGCCAGGGATAGTAAAAATCTTGCTGGCCACAAAAGTGGGAGGACCCAGGCAAATAGTCTTCTTCTGGGCCATTATTTCCTGATGGGCTGTCAGATGTGTATCAGCACGAGAGAGAGCAAGGTGCAGCTGCGCTTCTGGGGGCCCCGCTGAACAGGTGACATGTCCCGTGTATTTTTACTTAAGATTTGATTTTCTCCGTCTTTCTCTCCAGCAAGGGAATGCTCAGAAATGTAACAATTAGAATTCAATATGCTAATACAATGTGTCATTAGCAGAGCCATACAATTGCCTCTAGTGGTACATGTGGGAAGCAAAGCAGGTTCCTGGAAATTAGCTCAGCTTCCCGTCGTCCCCATCTGAATCAAAAGAGCCAGGCTCATTTCAGCAGTGGAAATTTCACTGGGCTGGTGAGCCGAAAACTCATTCAAAAAATTAATAGATTTTCCTCTCCCTTAATTTTTTTTTGTTTGGTGGGGACATATTTCATGACACATGTCTGCTTCTTCCTTGCAAATATTTCATTCAAACTTGGTCTTCAGGTTTTCAAATTTTAAAGACTTTAAAAAATCGATTATGGTCTAAGAGGATTAAGAGCTTTGCTTATGTCAGCTTTACATAATTCTGGACAGAAGACATACTTGTTATGTTTTTTAATTTTGTTTATGATTCTGCAAGTTATCACCCTTTCTCTCCTGAGTGAATTCTGACTGCATTAGGAAGGTGTGGATGCTTTGTCAACAGATTTTGGTTATCTGGTGTATTATTTAATGGGTTCAATGGTATCTTCCTTTGTGGCTGCAGCCTTAAATACAGATCAGGTATCAAGTTCATACTCATGTTACCCTTCCTCCCTCCTTCCCTCTCTTTTTCCCACCCTTCCTTCATCCTTCCTTCTCCCCCTCCTTCCTTCCCTTTCCCCCTCCCTCCTTCCTTCTACAAACACTTATTCAACCCTATTATGTACCACGCACCATTTGAGGCACTGGAGATATACAGATGAACAAAGCAGATGTAGTTCCTAGTAGCATGATGGGAAGACAGGTGATAAACAAATAAACAGTTTGCAAGATAAGAGCAATCCCAGTAAGTGTTCTAAATAAATAGAGAGACGCTCGGGGAGTACCTTTGGAGGGAGCTGTGTGGTTATGGAAGGCTAAGAAGAGCCAGCGAATGAGCCCTGGAGCAGAGGCGCCTGCGACTGCCCAGTAGTTAGCAAGGAGGAGAAGCGGGAGGAGATGGAGTGCCACGTGGGCGACAGATCATGCAATGTGGTGGCAGGGATTTACAATTCAGGATGATGTTTGGAAGAACAGGGGACATTTTTATTTTAGAATGTTTTCAGTGAGTTAGGTGCATGTGCTGACAACATTTTCCAAACCAAATCTTTTTTTCTGGCTATTTAATTTCACCCTCCACTCCAAAGTTAGAAAATTTGTTTGCATTTGGTTCTACATTGAGTGAGTTCTCTTTCATCAAAAGGAAAAAGATACTTAACTCAGGGAGTGCTACAGAAACCTCAGATTGGAGTCCTAAAGTGTGTACCATCCACTGGAAAGCAGGAAAATAGTCTTTGTCACAGGTAGTTGCTTTGCTTCCTAAAGCATAAACTCAGAAGTACAGTTTAGTCAAGTAGTTGATTTAGTTGTATCCAGCTTAACTAATTAACAGCAATTCCATGCTCGATTTTTTTGTTCATTAACTGAACAAAAGCCATCTCTAATGAGGTATGTATACAGGGCCAGTTGACTTACTTTTTGTGGAGATGGCAGATAAGGAGGGAGCTATAAACACTTGTAGGAAATAGATAGGCACAGACATGATATTCAGCATTTTGAACAACTGGTACCAGATAGGCACTGAGCCATCAGAATGCACAGTGGTGTATGGGTGCCACCAGGCTCTTTGGAGGGCAAGGAATAAGGTGTATCCTCCAAACACAGGGAAATGACCGGAGCACGTTCATTCCCTCCCAAGAGTCCCCAAAGTCATCTCCTTCCAGCATCAACTCAAAAGTCTAAAGTCCAAAATTTTATCTACCTACGATAGAAATCAGATATGGGTGAGACTCAAGGTATGATTCACCTGAGACAAATCCCTCTCCAGCTGGGAACCTGCGAAATCAAACAAACTATATGCTTTCAAAATACAATGGTGGGAGAAGCATAGGATAGACATTCCCATTCCAAAAGGGAGAAAAAGGAAAGAAGGAAAGGGTCAATGACAGGTCTGAGGGTCCCAGCAAGACCAAAACCCAGTGGGGCTAATTACTTTAGACCTTGACTTGAGATAATCCTCTTTGGTTGAGGCTCTGCCCTCCAGTTGTCCTGGAGCTGAGGTCCGGCCTTCCAGACCTACGGGGGTGGGGGCCCCCTCGCTCCCAAGGCTCTGGGCGGCCCCGCCCTGGTGTATCTGCAAGGCAAGGGTGGCCATCTTGCTATGCATTGCTGAGAGAGAAGAGATAGAACTGTTGGGGGAGAAATCACGGGCAGACAGATCTCAGGTCAATAAAGAAAGGCAAAATAGATAGAGCTGCCCAAGAAAGGAATGGGT
>NW_028122748.1:0-128044 GCF_965194805.1 Balaenoptera borealis | reverse complement strand
AAATGGGGTAGAAGCTTTTCTAGTAGCTGGAAGAATTCTTAAATAGGATTACTGATTTTAGAGAAAAAATAGCTAATGTTCTGTAGGGAAAATCAGCTAACATTCTGAATTTTGGAAATTGTATTTTCCATCAGAAAGGAATCATTTGCATCCCTACTGAACAGACATTATTTGTATTGCTATCTGACAGAAATCAAGGTACAAATTAACATCAACCCCTTCAGAATTACAGCATACCTTTATCAATAGTAAATAACAAGTTACACAAAGATGCAAAGGTACATGCCTAGAGATTCAGATAATCCGCAGGCAGGCCTGATAATCAAACCCTAGCATAACTAAGAAAGAACAGGCAAAAGTCCCTTTAGTTTTTTTCAGGCTTTTGGATAATTTTCCTTAACACCATTTTACAAAGGTTTTTCTCTTCCGTATCTTACTGATGTCAAGGAGACTAGAATTACTGGGAAGGGTATTCTCAGATATAGTATCAAGTTATCCCATTGTAAAAAATACCAAAAACCAAAAAACTAATCTTGAAGCTATCCACATGATTAAAGAAAAACTATACGATTTTGAGCGAGAGCAGAAACTGCTCTTAGAAAGCATAGTATTAGTGAGTTCTTACAGGCTCCCAGGTAGCTACATCATCAGAGAGAAGGAAGCGCCAGAAGAGGTATTTTACCCATGTTTGGTCAATACGAGGGAGTGCAGAATTGCTTTTGACACAGTCTAGAGGCTGACATTGATACCATGCCAGAGACCCGTAAGCATGTTGTGCTTTCTCAAAGGTCTTCTCTGTGAGCTGAGCTGCCTTCGAACTTAGAACATGAATTGTATGGTTTTACCTTGAACAAGATTCTGGAAATAGTTTATAAAATAATATCTGCATATAGGCCTCACCTTGGAGAGAGCTCATGACATTCCTGGGCACTGCAGTGCTACCAGATACCATGAGAAATAGAGGCAGGACAAGAATACCAAGGGAGGGTTGCTCAGCATAGATGACTGATGTGACCATTGTGATGATCTGACCAACTCCAAAGTTCATTCCCATGTCACCACTAAAACATTTTTTCCCCTTCATTGCTGATGTCTGAGAGGAAATTTCTTTCCTCTACCCTCTTAGGTTTATTCGTAGGGGCCTGCAAAGTAAACTGACAAATGACAGAATAATGGAAGAAAAAACATAAATTACTTTAATTAATATTTTCTGTGTGAAAGAGTCCAACAGGAAGGAAGTGAAACTCAAAGAAGTAGTTAGACTTGGGGGCTTATATTCCATTTTTAAGAAAGGAAAGGGGGTTTGGAGGAAAGTGAGTAGGAAATATATGGGGAACCTGATGGGAGATAAGCGCTATTTTCATAAGGTTTGTTTATGTAGACTCACCTCAGTGCCCATTCTCCACCTTTGGGGACAAGAGTCACTCTCTTCTTCCTGGTTCGTGAGAGGGGGCCCCGGTCTCAGGGAAAATTCATGCCCTGCTTTTAGGGAGAAAAGGGGAGGGAAGATTTCTTCCTGCATCTGCTGATTTTCAATTGCTTTCACCTCAAAACCATATTTATGCCACAGTGGCATATTTTGAGGTGGCATTTTTTTTTAAATTTATTTATTTGTGGCTGTGTTGGGTCTTCGTTTCTGTGCGAGGGCTTTCTCTAGCTGCGGTGAGCGGGGGCCGCTCTTCATCGCGGTGCGCGGTCCTCTTCTTATCGTGGCCTCTCTTGTTGCGGAGCACAGGCTCCAGACGCGCAGGCTCAGTAATTGTGGCTCACGGGCCTAGTTGCTCCGCGGCATGTGGGATCTTCCCAGACCAGGGCTCGAACCCGTGTCCCCTGCATTAGCAGGCAGAGTGTCAACCACTGCGCCACCAGGGAAGCCCCCGAGTTCTTCAGCTTTTTTATAAGATAGCCTCAATTTAAAATAATTACACTCATTAGTTTCACTCAGTAAGAGAATGCAATTCTATGCAATCGGTTTGTCAGACATATATCACAAAATAAAACAACCGAATAAAAGAATTGAGCATCCCTTCTCCAAACCGTCTTCCTCTCTGTTGCTCTCATGTTCCCTCTTTCTAACACCTAATTTCTATCCGTGGCAAGCCCTCCACCTCGGGTGACGCTAACTGTGTGAGTCCCCATAAACCAGACGTCCATCTGTTCTTTCTTTCTTTCGATTACTTCCGATGATAAAGCCACTCCTCTGTTACTGAGGTGGTGGCAACAATGGATATTTGTAGTGCGCTCCATCTTTTGTATGCCCTTCATTGAAGGCTGCTGAGTTGGTAGCTTCACGAAGGAGGATGCACTCTTCGGCATTTGTACGTGTGTGTTTGGGGAAGAGGGTTTTGTCATCGTTTTCATTCAAAAAGAAATGCTGACAGCTTCACTCCAAATGAATAGTGTATACTTTTCCATGTCATCAATATTGACATTTGGAAATCTTATTCATTAGTCCGTGATCTGGAAGGAAACTATTTTAATGGCTCTTGGCCCTTGCATCTGTGATTCTCTTGTCATTGAAATCTGTAAAAACTTGATATTAACTCTGAAATTTTATACTTTTAAACATTATTGACTTCCTGGGAAGAAGTCATATGTTAGAACCTTACAGCATACACTTCAGCTATAGAAAAACTATTAAGTGCTGTTTATTTAATTTAATAACACAGATCTAGGCCATTGAATTTTTTAGCCAGACTTATTAAGATATAATTCACATATGATTATAACTCATCCATTTAGAGTGTAAAATTCAGTCGTTTTTAGTATATTCACAGATATGTGCAATGATCACGACGGTTAATTTTAAAACATTTTTGTCACCTCAAGAAGAAATCCCATACCTATCACCCTACTATCCCCACAAGCCTCCTAGCCCTAAGCAATCACTTACTGCATTTTTCTTAAATCTCTAAAGCCTTCATGAATCAGCACTTTGCTACAAATCTACAGCTCTCTCTGCCACTATTTCTTTAATTAGAAACTTTTTTTGGAGCAGTGTTAGGTTTACAGAAATATTAAGCAGATATAGAGATTCCATTTATTCTATTCTCCTGCCAACGCCCCATTCCCTTTTCCCCAATTATTAACATCTTGCATTAGTGGTACATTTTTACAATTGATGAACCAATACTGATATATTGTTGTTAATTAAGTTTTACATTAGAGTTCACTATTTGTGTTGTACGTTCTATAGGTTTGGATAAATGTATAATGACATGTATTGACCATTACAATCTCATACATAATAGTTTCACTGCCCTAAAAATTCTTGTAATCTACCTGTTCATCATTCCTCTCTTGTCCCTAATTCCTGGCAACCCCTAATCTTTTTAGTGTCTCCATAGTTTTGCCTTTTCCAGAGTGTTGTAGAGTTGGAAGATCTTCTTCCGTGTTATCTTCCAGAAGTTTTATAGCTTTGTGTTTTATATTTAGGTCTGTGCTCTATTCTCACTTAATGTTCGTGAAAGGTGTAAGGTTTGTTTCTAAATTCACTTGTTTTTTTTTTTTTTTTGCATGTGGATGTCTAGTTATTCCAACATTGTTTGTTGAAAAGACTATCTTTGTTCATCATATTGCCTCTGTTCCTTTATCAAAATCAGTTGACTGTATTGGTCTTGGTCTGTTTCTGGGCTTTCTATTCAGTTCCATTGATCTATTTGTCTATTCTTTTGCCCATACCACACTGTCTTGATTACTGTTAACTTTATAGTAAGTCTTGATTTTGGGTAATGTTAATCCTCCAACTTTGTTCTCTCCCTTCAACACTGTGTCAGCCATTCTGGGTTTTGACAAACCTTAGAATCCGTTTGTCAATATCCACAAGATCACTTGGGATTTTGATTGGGATTAATTAAATCTGTAGATCAAGTTGGGAAGAACTGACATCTTAACAATTTTGATCATCCTATACATGACCATGTAGTATCTCTCCATTTATTTAAATTATTTGATTTCTTTCATCACAGGTTTGTAGTTTTTCCTCATATAGATATTACACATATTTTCTTCGACTTATACCTAAGTATTTCATTTTTGGGTGTTAATGTAAATGATATTGTGTTTTTAATTTCAAAACCCAGTTGTACACTGCTGGTGTACAGGGAAGCAATTAATTTGTATATGTGAAAAATGTATCCTGCAACCTTGCTATAATTGCTTATTAGTTCTCAAAGTTTTTTGTTGATTCTGTGAGATTTCCTACATAGATGATCATGTCATCTACAAAAACAGTTTTATTTCTTCCTTTCCAATTTATATACTTTTAATTTCCTTTTTTTGTCTAATTATATTAGCTGTGAATTCTAGGACAATGTTGAAAAAATGTGTTAAGAGGCGATATCCTTGCCTGGTTCTTTTTTATTTATTTATTTATTTTTGGCTGCGTTGGGTCTTCGTTTCTGTGCGAGGGCTTTCTCCAGTTGCGGCCAGCGGGGGCCACTCTTCATCGCGGTGCGTGGGCCCCTCGCTATCGTTGCCTCTCTTGTTGCGGAGCACAGGCTCCAGGTGCGCAGGCTCAGTAGTTGTGGCTCACGGGCCTGGCTGCTCCGCGGCATGTGGGATCTTCCCAGACCAGGGCTCGAGCCCGTGTCCCCTGCATCGGCAGGCAGATTCTCAACCACTGCGCCACCAGGGAAGCCCCCTTGCCTTGTTTTTTTTTTTTTTAATTTTATTTATTTACTTATTTATTTATTTATGGCTGCGCTGGGTCCTCGCTTCTGTGCGAGGGGCCCCCCCCCGGCCGCGGCAAGCGGGGGCCACCCTTCATCGCGGCGCGCGGGCCTCCCACCACCGCGGCCTCTCCCGCCGCGGAGCACAGGCTCCAGACGCGCAGGCCCAGCAATTGTGGCTCACGGGCCCAGCCGCTCCGCGGCACGCGGGATCCTCCCAGACCAGGGCTCGAACCCGTATCCCCTGCATTAGCAGGCAGATTCTCAACCACTGCGCCACCAGGTAAGCCCCCTTGCCTTGTTCTTAATCTTACTGAGAAAGCATCTAGTTTCTCACTAATAAATATTATATTAGCTGTAGGTGTTTTGTAAATTCTCATTATTAAGTTGCAATAGTTCCCTTCTATTTCTAGTTTACTGAACGTTTTTGTCATGAATGAATGCTGGATTTGTCAAATGCTTTTTCTGTATCTATTAATAGGACCATATAGTTTTTCTTCTTTAACCTGTTTATATGATGAATTACACTAGTTGGTTTTCTTATGTTGAACCAGCCTTGTATACCTGGAATAAATCCCACTTGCCCATGGTGTATAATTCTGTTCATACATAGTTGGATTTGATTGACTAATATTTTGTTCAGGATTTTTGCAACTATATTCATTTGTCTGAATTTTTCCTTTTTTTGGTAATGCTTTGTATGCTTTTGGTGTTAGGAAAATGCTGGTTTCATAGAATGAGTTAGAAAGTATTCATTCTAGTTCTATTTTTAGAGAATAAGCATACATTTTCCCTAAAATATTTGTTAAAATTCACCAGTGAACCAATCTGGCCCTAGTGCTTTCTTTTTGGCAGGTTATTAATTATAGTTTCAAATCCTTTAATAGATACAGGCCTATTGAGATTGTCTGTTTCTCCGTGTGTAATTTTGGTGCTGGAACAACTGGACAGCTACATGCAAAAAAAAAAAAAAATGAATCTAGACAAAGACCTTACACTTTTCATATACATTAAATGGATCATAGAACTCAATATAAAATGCAACAGGACTTCATTAAAATAAAATAATAATAAAATAAAATGTAATGCCCCCGGTAAGCCTTTTGAGATTCTTAAATCATGTGTTTCTCCCTAATTATGCCTTAATTTCACCTGGTTTATACCTCTGCAATATTTATAAAAGAAATCTTGCATGTTATATGTACATGCCTATCAACTCCATTGGACTGTGACCTCGTTGAGGGCTGGTAGGATGTGTCATTCATCTTTGGTGCCAGTTCAACATTTGTTCTGGTACAAAATAGTAAGTAGAACATATCCTTTGAATTGAACAATGCAGAGTTTTTGTTAATTGAAAATTCAGTTTCACAGGCCTACAATTACTAAACGGTATAGGGACACAAAACTCTTTATAACTAAAACATTCACGAGTCCATTTATGAAATCAGTGTCCTCTCAGCTCTCCTTTGCTCATCGTAGTGGAATTGATCCCCACCCACCAGGTCAGGTGTTTGATTAGTTCTTTTTGATAGGGGAATGGTGCCAATAACCACTAATCAAAACAATTGCAATGAAGTTGATTGCAAGGGAAATAGTCCCATCAAAGGAGTATGATTAGACTTGATAAAAGAGGGGCAAAGGGAAGGGAGAAGGAAAAGCAGAAGTGTACAAGCAATCTCCCCAAGTAAGGGGGAAGACCAAAAAGAAGGAAGAGTGGGGCAGTGGTGGAGGTTCTCCCCAGGTTCTCTGCAGGCAGACAGCGGGAACAAGCAGGGCAGGGAGGTGGTGGTGAGTAAGGACACCTCAGTGTTGTAGGTGTAAGGACACCTACAGTATGGAGCTGCAGGCTTAAACTTTCCAGAATAAATCTCAGCTTTGGATAGGAGCCTGTTATCAGACCCACCCTCAAATCACTAGGCACTAACTATCCTATGGAAAAGGGCAGAGTCCCAAATTTTGATTAAAAATAATATATGAGCTTAAAAGAAATATAAGCCTATATATTTTTAACAGAGAAACTTAACATATCTACTAGATATTGGGAAATCTGAGCTCTTATGAACCCAAATAAAAGCAGGGAAAAGATAGCAGAGATACTGTTTGAAAGTGACCGGTTTTTTGGTGTGTATGTCCATGCAGGTAGCCCTTACTTTGTGTGCCCATGGTTTGTTGACTGGTGCACATTGTGCTACTCACAATTGCTCCTTGTCAAAGTATCATTTTCATAAATTAAACTCATGACTCATGCAAATGTAAAATCAGTATATGGCACAGATTTAATGAACCCATTAATAAGAGAACTGGCATGATGGTAGTGCTGATTCAAAAGAACTAAATGGGGTAGAAGCTTTTCTAGTAGCTGGAAGAATTCTTAAATAGGATTACTGATTTTAGAGAAAAAATAGCTAATGTTCTGTAGGGAAAATCAGCTAACATTCTGAATTTTGGAAATTGTATTTTCCATCAGAAAGGAATCATTTGCATCCCTACTGAACAGACATTATTTGTATTGCTATCTGACAAAAATCAAGGTACAAATTAACATCAACCCCTTCAGAATTACAGCATACCTTTATCAATAGTAAATAACAAGTTACACAAAGATGCAAAGGTACATGCCTAGAGATTCAGATAATCCGCAGGCAGGCCTGATAATCAAACCCTAGCATAACTAAGAAAGAACAGGCAAAAGTCCCTTTAGTTTTTTTCAGGCTTTTGGATAATTTTCCTTAACACCATTTTACAAAGGTTTTTCTCTTCCGTATCTTACTGATGTCAAGGAGACTAGAATTACTGGGAAGGGTATTCTCAGATATAGTATCAAGTTATCCCATTGTAAAAAAATACCAAAAACCAAAAAACTAATCTTGAAGCTATCCACATGATTAAAGAAAAACTATACGATTTTGAGCGAGAGCAGAAACTGCTCTTAGAAAGCATAGTATTAGTGAGTTCTTACAGGCTCCCAGGTAGCTACATCATCAGAGAGAAGGAAGCGCCAGAAGAGGTATTTTACCCATGTTTGGTCAATACGAGGGAGTGCAGAATTGCTTTTGACACAGTCTAGAGGCTGACATTGATACCATGCCAGAGACCCGTAAGCATGTTGTGCTTTCTCAAAGGTCTTCTCTGTGAGCTGAGCTGCCTTCGAACTTAGAACATGAATTGTATGGTTTTACCTTGAACAAGATTCTGGAAATAGTTTATAAAATAATATCTGCATATAGGCCTCACCTTGGAGAGAGCTCATGACATTCCTGGGCACTGCAGTGCTACCAGATACCATGAGAAATAGAGGCAGGACAAGAATACCAAGGGAGGGTTGCTCAGCATAGATGACTGATGTGACCATTGTGATGATCTGACCAACTCCAAAGTTCATTCCCATGTCACCACTAAAACATTTTTTCCCCTTCATTGCTGATGTCTGAGAGGAAATTTCTTTCCTCTACCCTCTTAGGTTTATTCGTAGGGGCCTGCAAAGTAAACTGACAAATGACAGAATAATGGAAGAAAAAACATAAATTATTTTAATTAATATTTTCTGTGCGAAAGAGTCCAACAGGAAGGAAGTGAAACTCAAAGAAGTAGTTAGACTTGGGGGCTTATATTCCATTTTTAAGAAAGGAAAGGGGGTTTGGAGGAAAGTGAGTAGGAAATATATGGGGAACCTGATGGGAGATAAGCGCTATTTTCATAAGGTTTGTTTATGTAGACTCACCTCAGTGCCCATTCTCCACCTTTGGGGACAAGAGTCACTCTCTTCTTCCTGGTTCGTGAGAGGGGGCCCCGGTCTCAGGGAAAATTCATGCCCTGCTTTTAGGGAGAAAAGGGGAGGGAAGATTTCTTCCTGCATCTGCTGATTTTCAATTGCTTTCACCTCAAAACCATATTTATGCCACAGTGGCATATTTTGAGGTGGCATTTTTTTTTAAATTTATTTATTTGTGGCTGTGTTGGGTCTTCGTTTCTGTGCGAGGGCTTTCTCTAGCTGCGGTGAGCGGGGGCCGCTCTTCATCGCGGTGCGCGGTCCTCTTCTTATCGTGGCCTCTCTTGTTGCGGAGCACAGGCTCCAGACGCGCAGGCTCAGTAATTGTGGCTCACGGGCCTAGTTGCTCCGCGGCATGTGGGATCTTCCCAGACCAGGGCTCGAACCCGTGTCCCCTGCATTAGCAGGCAGAGTGTCAACCACTGCGCCACCAGGGAAGCCCCCGAGTTCTTCAGCTTTTTTATAAGATAGCCTCAATTTAAAATAATTACACTCATTAGTTTCACTCAGTAAGAGAATGCAATTCTATGCAATCGGTTTGTCAGACATATATCACAAAATAAAACAACCGAATAAAAGAATTGAGCATCCCTTCTCCAAACCGTCTTCCTCTCTGTTGCTCTCATGTTCCCTCTTTCTAACACCTAATTTCTATCCGTGGCAAGCCCTCCACCTCGGGTGACGCTAACTGTGTGAGTCCCCATAAACCAGACGTCCATCTGTTCTTTCTTTCTTTCGATTACTTCCGATGATAAAGCCACTCCTCTGTTACTGAGGTGGTGGCAACAATGGATATTTGTAGTGCGCTCCATCTTTTGTATGCCCTTCATTGAAGGCTGCTGAGTTGGTAGCTTCACGAAGGAGGATGCACTCTTCGGCATTTGTACGTGTGTGTTTGGGGAAGAGGGTTTTGTCATCGTTTTCATTCAAAAAGAAATGCTGACAGCTTCACTCCAAATGAATAGTGTATACTTTTCCATGTCATCAATATTGACATTTGGAAATCTTATTCATTAGTCCGTGATCTGGAAGGAAACTATTTTAATGGCTCTTGGCCCTTGCATCTGTGATTCTCTTGTCATTGAAATCTGTAAAAACTTGATATTAACTCTGAAATTTTATACTTTTAAACATTATTGACTTCCTGGGAAGAAGTCATATGTTAGAACCTTACAGCATACACTTCAGCTATAGAAAAACTATTAAGTGCTGTTTATTTAATTTAATAACACAGATCTAGGCCATTGAATTTTTTAGCCAGACTTATTAAGATATAATTCACATATGATTATAACTCATCCATTTAGAGTGTAAAATTCAGTCGTTTTTAGTATATTCACAGATATGTGCAATGATCACGACGGTTAATTTTAAAACATTTTTGTCACCTCAAGAAGAAATCCCATACCTATCACCCTACTATCCCCACAAGCCTCCTAGCCCTAAGCAATCACTTACTGCATTTTTCTTAAATCTCTAAAGCCTTCATGAATCAGCACTTTGCTACAAATCTACAGCTCTCTCTGCCACTATTTCTTTAATTAGAAACTTTTTTTGGAGCAGTGTTAGGTTTACAGAAATATTAAGCAGATATAGAGATTCCATTTATTCTATTCTCCTGCCAACGCCCCATTCCCTTTTCCCCAATTATTAACATCTTGCATTAGTGGTACATTTTTACAATTGATGAACCAATACTGATATATTGTTGTTAATTAAGTTTTACATTAGAGTTCACTATTTGTGTTGTACGTTCTATAGGTTTGGATAAATGTATAATGACATGTATTGACCATTACAATCTCATACATAATAGTTTCACTGCCCTAAAAATTCTTGTAATCTACCTGTTCATCATTCCTCTCTTGTCCCTAATTCCTGGCAACCCCTAATCTTTTTAGTGTCTCCATAGTTTTGCCTTTTCCAGAGTGTTGTAGAGTTGGAAGATCTTCTTCCGTGTTATCTTCCAGAAGTTTTATAGCTTTGTGTTTTATATTTAGGTCTGTGCTCTATTCTCACTTAATGTTCGTGAAAGGTGTAAGGTTTGTTTCTAAATTCACTTGTTTTTTTTTTTTTTTTGCATGTGGATGTCTAGTTATTCCAACATTGTTTGTTGAAAAGACTATCTTTGTTCATCATATTGCCTCTGTTCCTTTATCAAAATCAGTTGACTGTATTGGTCTTGGTCTGTTTCTGGGCTTTCTATTCAGTTCCATTGATCTATTTGTCTATTCTTTTGCCCATACCACACTGTCTTGATTACTGTTAACTTTATAGTAAGTCTTGATTTTGGGTAATGTTAATCCTCCAACTTTGTTCTCTCCCTTCAACACTGTGTCAGCCATTCTGGGTTTTGACAAACCTTAGAATCCGTTTGTCAATATCCACAAGATCACTTGGGATTTTGATTGGGATTAATTAAATCTGTAGATCAAGTTGGGAAGAACTGACATCTTAACAATTTTGATCATCCTATACATGACCATGTAGTATCTCTCCATTTATTTAAATTATTTGATTTCTTTCATCACAGGTTTGTAGTTTTTCCTCATATAGATATTACACATATTTTCTTCGACTTATACCTAAGTATTTCATTTTTGGGTGTTAATGTAAATGATATTGTGTTTTTAATTTCAAAACCCAGTTGTACACTGCTGGTGTACAGGGAAGCAATTAATTTGTATATGTGAAAAATGTATCCTGCAACCTTGCTATAATTGCTTATTAGTTCTCAAAGTTTTTTGTTGATTCTGTGAGATTTCCTACATAGATGATCATGTCATCTACAAAAACAGTTTTATTTCTTCCTTTCCAATTTATATACTTTTAATTTCCTTTTTTTGTCTAATTATATTAGCTGTGAATTCTAGGACAATGTTGAAAAAATGTGTTAAGAGGCGATATCCTTGCCTGGTTCTTTTTTATTTATTTATTTATTTTTGGCTGCGTTGGGTCTTCGTTTCTGTGCGAGGGCTTTCTCCAGTTGCGGCCAGCGGGGGCCACTCTTCATCGCGGTGCGTGGGCCCCTCGCTATCGTTGCCTCTCTTGTTGCGGAGCACAGGCTCCAGGTGCGCAGGCTCAGTAGTTGTGGCTCACGGGCCTGGCTGCTCCGCGGCATGTGGGATCTTCCCAGACCAGGGCTCGAGCCCGTGTCCCCTGCATCGGCAGGCAGATTCTCAACCACTGCGCCACCAGGGAAGCCCCCTTGCCTTGTTTTTTTTTTTTTTAATTTTATTTATTTACTTATTTATTTATTTATGGCTGCGCTGGGTCCTCGCTTCTGTGCGAGGGGCCCCCCCCCGGCCGCGGCAAGCGGGGGCCACCCTTCATCGCGGCGCGCGGGCCTCCCACCACCGCGGCCTCTCCCGCCGCGGAGCACAGGCTCCAGACGCGCAGGCCCAGCAATTGTGGCTCACGGGCCCAGCCGCTCCGCGGCACGCGGGATCCTCCCAGACCAGGGCTCGAACCCGTATCCCCTGCATTAGCAGGCAGATTCTCAACCACTGCGCCACCAGGTAAGCCCCCTTGCCTTGTTCTTAATCTTACTGAGAAAGCATCTAGTTTCTCACTAATAAATATTATATTAGCTGTAGGTGTTTTGTAAATTCTCATTATTAAGTTGCAATAGTTCCCTTCTATTTCTAGTTTACTGAACGTTTTTGTCATGAATGAATGCTGGATTTGTCAAATGCTTTTTCTGTATCTATTAATAGGACCATATAGTTTTTCTTCTTTAACCTGTTTATATGATGAATTACACTAGTTGGTTTTCTTATGTTGAACCAGCCTTGTATACCTGGAATAAATCCCACTTGCCCATGGTGTATAATTCTGTTCATACATAGTTGGATTTGATTGACTAATATTTTGTTCAGGATTTTTGCAACTATATTCATTTGTCTGAATTTTTCCTTTTTTTGGTAATGCTTTGTATGCTTTTGGTGTTAGGAAAATGCTGGTTTCATAGAATGAGTTAGAAAGTATTCATTCTAGTTCTATTTTTAGAGAATAAGCATACATTTTCCCTAAAATATTTGTTAAAATTCACCAGTGAACCAATCTGGCCCTAGTGCTTTCTTTTTGGCAGGTTATTAATTATAGTTTCAAATCCTTTAATAGATACAGGCCTATTGAGATTGTCTGTTTCTCCGTGTGTAATTTTGGTGCTGGAACAACTGGACAGCTACATGCAAAAAAAAAAAAAAATGAATCTAGACAAAGACCTTACACTTTTCATATACATTAAATGGATCATAGAACTCAATATAAAATGCAACAGGACTTCATTAAAATAAAGTAATAATAAAATAAAATGTAATGCCCCCGGTAAGCCTTTTGAGATTCTTAAATCATGTGTTTCTCCCTAATTATGCCTTAATTTCACCTGGTTTATACCTCTGCAATATTTATAAAAGAAATCTTGCATGTTATATGTACATGCCTATCAACTCCATTGGACTGTGACCTCGTTGAGGGCTGGTAGGATGTGTCATTCATCTTTGGTGCCAGTTCAACATTTGTTCTGGTACAAAATAGTAAGTAGAACATATCCTTTGAATTGAACAATGCAGAGTTTTTGTTAATTGAAAATTCAGTTTCACAGGCCTACAATTACTAAACGGTATAGGGACACAAAACTCTTTATAACTAAAACATTCACGAGTCCATTTATGAAATCAGTGTCCTCTCAGCTCTCCTTTGCTCATCGTAGTGGAATTGATCCCCACCCACCAGGTCAGGTGTTTGATTAGTTCTTTTTGATAGGGGAATGGTGCCAATAACCACTAATCAAAACAATTGCAATGAAGTTGATTGCAAGGGAAATAGTCCCATCAAAGGAGTATGATTAGACTTGATAAAAGAGGGGCAAAGGGAAGGGAGAAGGAAAAGCAGAAGTGTACAAGCAATCTCCCCAAGTAAGGGGGAAGACCAAAAAGAAGGAAGAGTGGGGCAGTGGTGGAGGTTCTCCCCAGGTTCTCTGCAGGCAGACAGCGGGAACAAGCAGGGCAGGGAGGTGGTGGTGAGTAAGGACACCTCAGTGTTGTAGGTGTAAGGACACCTACAGTATGGAGCTGCAGGCTTAAACTTTCCAGAATAAATCTCAGCTTTGGATAGGAGCCTGTTATCAGACCCACCCTCAAATCACTAGGCACTAACTATCCTATGGAAAAGGGCAGAGTCCAAAATTTTGATTAAAAATAATATATGAGCTTAAAAGAAATATAAGCCTATATATTTTTAACAGAGAAACTTAACATATCTACTAGATATTGGGAAATCTGAGCTCTTATGAACCCAAATAAAAGCAGGGAAAAGATAGCAGAGATACTGTTTGAAAGTGACCGGTTTTTTGGTGTGTATGTCCATGCAGGTAGCCCTTACTTTGTGTGCCCATGGTTTGTTGACTGGTGCACATTGTGCTACTCACAATTGCTCCTTGTCAAAGTATCATTTTCATAAATTAAACTCATGACTCATGCAAATGTAAAATCAGTATATGGCACAGATTTAATGAACCCATTAATAAGAGAACTGGCATGATGGTAGTGCTGATTCAAAAGAACTAAATGGGGTAGAAGCTTTTCTAGTAGCTGGAAGAATTCTTAAATAGGATTACTGATTTTAGAGAAAAAATAGCTAATGTTCTGTAGGGAAAATCAGCTAACATTCTGAATTTTGGAAATTGTATTTTCCATCAGAAAGGAATCATTTGCATCCCTACTGAACAGACATTATTTGTATTGCTATCTGACAAAAATCAAGGTACAAATTAACATCAACCCCTTCAGAATTACAGCATACCTTTATCAATAGTAAATAACAAGTTACACAAAGATGCAAAGGTACATGCCTAGAGATTCAGATAATCCGCAGGCAGGCCTGATAATCAAACCCTAGCATAACTAAGAAAGAACAGGCAAAAGTCCCTTTAGTTTTTTTCAGGCTTTTGGATAATTTTCCTTAACACCATTTTACAAAGGTTTTTCTCTTCCGTATCTTACTGATGTCAAGGAGACTAGAATTACTGGGAAGGGTATTCTCAGATATAGTATCAAGTTATCCCATTGTAAAAAAATACCAAAAACCAAAAAACTAATCTTGAAGCTATCCACATGATTAAAGAAAAACTATACGATTTTGAGCGAGAGCAGAAACTGCTCTTAGAAAGCATAGTATTAGTGAGTTCTTACAGGCTCCCAGGTAGCTACATCATCAGAGAGAAGGAAGCGCCAGAAGAGGTATTTTACCCATGTTTGGTCAATACGAGGGAGTGCAGAATTGCTTTTGACACAGTCTAGAGGCTGACATTGATACCATGCCAGAGACCCGTAAGCATGTTGTGCTTTCTCAAAGGTCTTCTCTGTGAGCTGAGCTGCCTTCGAACTTAGAACATGAATTGTATGGTTTTACCTTGAACAAGATTCTGGAAATAGTTTATAAAATAATATCTGCATATAGGCCTCACCTTGGAGAGAGCTCATGACATTCCTGGGCACTGCAGTGCTACCAGATACCATGAGAAATAGAGGCAGGACAAGAATACCAAGGGAGGGTTGCTCAGCATAGATGACTGATGTGACCATTGTGATGATCTGACCAACTCCAAAGTTCATTCCCATGTCACCACTAAAACATTTTTTCCCCTTCATTGCTGATGTCTGAGAGGAAATTTCTTTCCTCTACCCTCTTAGGTTTATTCGTAGGGGCCTGCAAAGTAAACTGACAAATGACAGAATAATGGAAGAAAAAACATAAATTATTTTAATTAATATTTTCTGTGCGAAAGAGTCCAACAGGAAGGAAGTGAAACTCAAAGAAGTAGTTAGACTTGGGGGCTTATATTCCATTTTTAAGAAAGGAAAGGGGGTTTGGAGGAAAGTGAGTAGGAAATATATGGGGAACCTGATGGGAGATAAGCGCTATTTTCATAAGGTTTGTTTATGTAGACTCACCTCAGTGCCCATTCTCCACCTTTGGGGACAAGAGTCACTCTCTTCTTCCTGGTTCGTGAGAGGGGGCCCCGGTCTCAGGGAAAATTCATGCCCTGCTTTTAGGGAGAAAAGGGGAGGGAAGATTTCTTCCTGCATCTGCTGATTTTCAATTGCTTTCACCTCAAAACCATATTTATGCCACAGTGGCATATTTTGAGGTGGCATTTTTTTTTTAATTTATTTATTTGTGGCTGTGTTGGGTCTTCGTTTCTGTGCGAGGGCTTTCTCTAGCTGCGGTGAGCGGGGGCCGCTCTTCATCGCGGTGCGCGGTCCTCTTCTTATCGTGGCCTCTCTTGTTGCGGAGCACAGGCTCCAGACGCGCAGGCTCAGTAATTGTGGCTCACGGGCCTAGTTGCTCCGCGGCATGTGGGATCTTCCCAGACCAGGGCTCGAACCCGTGTCCCCTGCATTAGCAGGCAGAGTGTCAACCACTGCGCCACCAGGGAAGCCCCCGAGTTCTTCAGCTTTTTTATAAGATAGCCTCAATTTAAAATAATTACACTCATTAGTTTCACTCAGTAAGAGAATGCAATTCTATGCAATCGGTTTGTCAGACATATATCACAAAATAAAACAACCGAATAAAAGAATTGAGCATCCCTTCTCCAAACCGTCTTCCTCTCTGTTGCTCTCATGTTCCCTCTTTCTAACACCTAATTTCTATCCGTGGCAAGCCCTCCACCTCGGGTGACGCTAACTGTGTGAGTCCCCATAAACCAGACGTCCATCTGTTCTTTCTTTCTTTCGATTACTTCCGATGATAAAGCCACTCCTCTGTTACTGAGGTGGTGGCAACAATGGATATTTGTAGTGCGCTCCATCTTTTGTATGCCCTTCATTGAAGGCTGCTGAGTTGGTAGCTTCACGAAGGAGGATGCACTCTTCGGCATTTGTACGTGTGTGTTTGGGGAAGAGGGTTTTGTCATCGTTTTCATTCAAAAAGAAATGCTGACAGCTTCACTCCAAATGAATAGTGTATACTTTTCCATGTCATCAATATTGACATTTGGAAATCTTATTCATTAGTCCGTGATCTGGAAGGAAACTATTTTAATGGCTCTTGGCCCTTGCATCTGTGATTCTCTTGTCATTGAATTCTGTAAAAAATTGATATTAACTCTGAAATTTTATACTTTAAAACATTATTGACTTCCTGGGAAGAAGTCATATGTTAGAACCTCACAGCATACACTTCAGCTATAGAAAAACTATTAAGTGCTGTTTATTTAATTTAATAACACAGATCTAGGCCATTGAATTTTTTAGCCAGACTTATTAAGATATAATTCACATATGATTATAACTCATCCATTTAGAGTGTAAAATTCAGTCGTTTTTAGTATATTCACAGATATGTGCAATGATCACGACGGTTAATTTTAAAACATTTTTGTCACCTCAAGAAGAAATCCCATACCTATCACCCTACTATCCCCACAAGCCTCCTAGCCCTAAGCAATCACTTACTGCATTTTTGTTAAATCTCTAAAACCTTCATGAATCAGCACTTTGCTACAAATCTACAACTCTCTCTGCCACTATTTCTTTAATTAGAAACTTTTTTTGGAGCAGTGTTAGGTTTACAGAAATATTAAGCAGATATAGAGATTCCATTTATTCTATTCTCCTGCCAACGCCCCATTCCCTTTTCCCCAATTATTAACATCTTGCATTAGTGGTACATTTTTACAATTGATGAACCAATACTGATATATTGTTGTTAATTAAGTTTTACATTAGAGTTCACTATTTGTGTTGTACGTTCTATAGGTTTGGATAAATGTATAATGACATGTATTGACCATTACAGTCTCATACAAAATAGTTTCACTGCCCTAAAAATTCTTGTAATCTACCTGTTCATCATTCCTCTCTTGTCCCTAATTCCTGGCAACCCCTAATCTTTTTAGTGTCTCCATAGTTTTGCCTTTTCCAGAGTGTTGTAGAGTTGGAAGATCTTCTTCCATGTTATCTTCCAGAAGTTTTATAGCTTTGTGTTTTATATTTAGGTCTGTGCTCTATTTTCACTTAATGTTCGTGAAAGGTGTAAGGTTTGTTTCTAAATTCACTTTTTTTTTTTTTTTTTGCATGTGGATGTCTAGTTATTCCAACATTGTTTGTTGAAAAGACTATCTTTGTTCATCATATTGCCTCTGTTCCTTTGTCAAAATCAGTTGACTGTATTTGTCTTGGTCTGTTTCTGGGCTTTCTATTCAGTTCCATTGATCTATTTGTCTATACTTTTGCCCATACCACACTGTCTTGATTACTGTTAACTTTATAGTAAGTCTTGATTTTGGGTAATGTTAATCCTCCAACTTTGTTCTCTCCCTTCAATACTGTGTCAGCCATTCTGGGTTTTGACAAACTTTAGAATCCGTTTGTCAATATCCACAAGATCACTTGGGATTTTGATTGGGATTAATTAAATCTGTAGATCAAGTTGGGAAGAACTGACATCTTAACAATTTTGATCATCCTATACATAACCATGTAGTATCTCTCCATTTATTTAAATTATTTGATTTCTTTCATCACAGGTTTGTAGTTTTTCCTCATATAGATATTACACATATTTTCTTCGACTTATACCTAAGTATTTCATTTTTGGGTGTTAATGTAAATGATATTGTGTTTTTAATTTCAAAACCCAGTTGTACATTGCTGGTGTACAGGGAAGCAATTAATTTGTATATGTGAAAAATGTATCCTGCAACCTTGCTATAATTGCTTATTAGTTCTCAAAGTTTTTTGTTGATTCTGTGAGATTTCCTGCATAGATGATCATGTCATCTACAAAAACAGTTTTATTTCTTCCTTTCCAATTTATATACTTTTAATTTCCTTTTTTTGTCTAATTATATTAGCTGTGAATTCTAGGACAATGTTGAAAAAATGTGTTAAGAGGCGATATCCTTGCCTGGTTCTTTTTTATTTATTTATTTATTTATTTATTTTTGGCTGCGTTGGGTCTTCGTTTCTGTGCGAGGGCTTTCTCTAGTTGCGGCAAGCGGGGGCCACTCTTCATCGCAGTGCGTGGGCCCCTCGCTATCGTTGCCTCTCTTGTTGCGGAGCACAGGCTCCAGGCGTGCAGACTCAGTAGTTGTGGCTCACGGGCCTGGCTGCTCCGCGGCATGTGGGATCTTCCCAGACCAGGGCTCGAGCCCGTGTCCCCTGCATCGGCAGGCAGATTCTCAACCACTGCGCCACCAGGGAAGCCCCCTTGCCTTGTTTTTTTTTTTTTGTTTTTTTTAAATTTTATTTATTTATTTATGGCTGTGCTGGGTCCTCGCTTCTGTGCGAGGGCCCCCCCCAGCCGCGGCAAGCGGGGGCCACTCTTCATCGCGGCGCGCGGGCCTCCCACCACCGCGGCCTCTCCCGCCGCGGAGCACAGGCTCCAGACGCGCAGGCCCAGCAATTGTGGCTCACGGGCCCAGCCGCTCCGCGGCACGCGGGATCCTCCCAGACCAGGGCTCGAACCCGTATCCCCTGCATTAGCAGGCAGATTCTCAACCACTGCGCCACCAGGTAAGCCCCCTTGCCTTGTTCTTAATCTTACTGAGAAAGCATCTAGTTTCTCACTAATAAATATTATATTAGCTGTAGGTGTTTTGTAAATTCTCATTATTAAGTTGCAATAGTTCCCTTCTATTTCTAGTTTACTGAACGTTTTTGTCATGAATGAATGCTGGATTTGTCAAATGCTTTTTCTGTATCTATTAATAGGACCATATAGTTTTTCTTCTTTAACCTGTTTATATGATGAATTACACTAGTTGGTTTTCTTATGTTGAACCAGCCTTGTATACCTGGAATAAATCCCACTTGCCCATGGTGTATAATTCTGTTCATACATAGTTGGATTTGATTGACTAATATTTTGTTCAGGAGTTTTGCAACTATATTCATTTGTCTGAATTTTTCCTTTTTTTGGTAATGCTTTGTATGCTTTTGGTGTTAGGATAATGCTGGTTTCATAGAATGAGTTAGAAAGTATTCATTCTAGTTCTATTTTCAGAGAATAAGCATACATTTTCCCTAAAATATTTGTTAAAATTCACCAGTGAACCAATCTGGCCCTAGTGCTTTCTTTTTGGCAGGTTATTAATTATAGTTTCAAATCCTTTAATAGATACAGGCCTATTGAGATTGTCTGTTTCTCCGTGTGTAATTTTGGTGCTGGAACAACTGGACAGCTACATGCAAAAAAAAGAAAAATGAATCTAGACAAAGACCTTAGACTTTTCATATACATTAAATGGATCCTAGAACTCAATATAAAATGCAACAGGACTTCATTAAAATAAAATAATAATAAAATAAAATGTAATGCCCCGGTAAGCCTTTTGAGATTCTTAAATCATGTGTTTCTCCCTAATTATGCCTTAATTTCACCTGGTTTATACCTCTGCAATATTTATAAAAGAAATCTTGCATGTTATATGTACATGCCTATCAACTCCATTGGACTGTGACCTCGTTGAGGGCTGGTAGGATGTGTCATTCATCTTTGGTGCCAGTTCAACATTTGTTCTGGTACAAAATAGTAAGTAGAACATATCCTTTGAATTGAACAATGCAGAGTTTTTGTTAATTGAAAATTCAGTTGCACAGGCCTACAATTACTAAACGGTATAGGGACACAAAACTCTTTATAACTAAGACATTCACGAGTCCATTTATGAAATCAGTGTCCTCTCAGCTCTCCTTTGCTCATCGTAGTGGAATTGATCCCCACCCACCAGGTCAGGTGTTTGATTAGTTCTTTTTGATAGGGGAATGGTGCCAATAACCACTAATCAAAACAATTGCAATGAAGTTGATTGCAAGGGAAATAGTCCCATCAAAGGAGTATGATTAGACTTGATAAAAGAGGGGCAAAGGGAAGGGAGAAGGAAAAGCAGAAGTGTACAAGCAATCTCCCCAAGTAAGGGGGAAGACCAAAAAGAAGGAAGAGTGGGGCAGTGGTGGAGGTTCTCCCCAGGTTCTCTGCAGGCAGACAGCGGGAACAAGCAGGGCAGGGAGGTGGTGGTGAGTAAGGACACCTCAGTGTTGTAGGTGTAAGGACACCTACAGTATGGAGCTGCAGGCTTAAACTTTCCAGAATAAATCTCAGCTTTGGATAGGAGCCTGTTATCAGACCCACCCTCAAATCACTAGGCACTAACTATCCTATGGAAAAGGGCAGAGTCCAAAATTTTGATTAAAAATAATATATGAGCTTAAAAGAAATATAAGCCTATATATTTTTAACAGAGAAACTTAACATATCTACTAGATATTGGGAAATCTGAGCTCTTATGAACCCAAATAAAAGCAGGGAAAAGATAGCAGAGATACTGTTTGAAAGTGACCGGTTTTTTGGTGTGTATGTCCATGCAGGTAGCCCTTACTTTGTGTGCCCATGGTTTGTTGACTGGTGCACATTGTGCTACTCACAATTGCTCCTTGTCAAAGTATCATTTTCATAAATTAAACTCATGACTCATGCAAATGTAAAATTAGTATATGGCACAGATTTAATGAACCCATTAATAAGAGAACTGGCATGATGGTAGTGCTGATTCAAAAGAACTAAATGGGGTAGAAGCTTTTCTAGTAGCTGGAAGAATTCTTAAATAGGATTACTGATTTTAGAGAAAAAATAGCTAATGTTCTGTAGGGAAAATCAGCTAACATTCTGAATTTTGGAAATTGTATTTTCCATCAGAAAGGAATCTTTTGCATCCCTACTGAACAGACATTATTTGTATTGCTATCTGACAGAAATCAAGGTACAAATTAACATCAACCCCTTCAGAATTACAGCATACCTTTATCAATAGTAAATAACAAGTTACACAAAGATGCAAAGGTACATGCCTAGAGATTCAGATAATCCGCAGGCAGGCCTGATAATCAAACCCTAGCATAACTAAGAAAGAACAGGCAAAAGTCTCTTTAGTTTTTTTCAGGCTTTTGGATAATTTTCCTTAACACCATTTTACAAAGGTTTTTCTCTTGCGTATCTTACTGATGTCAAGGAGACTAGAATTACTGGGAAGGGTATTCTCAGATATAGTATCAAGTTATCCCATTGTAAAAAATACCAAAAACCAAAAAACTAATCTTGAAGCTATCCACATGATTAAAGAAAAACTATACGATTTTGAGCGAGAGCAGAAACTGCTCTTAGAAAGCATAGTATTAGTGAGTTCTTACAGGCTCCCAGGTAGCTACATCATCAGAGAGAAGGAAGCGCCAGAAGAGGTATTTTACCCATGTTTGGTCAATACGAGGGAGTGCAGAATTGCTTTTGACACAGTCTAGAGGCTGACATTGATACCATGCCAGAGACCCGTAAGCATGTTGTGCTTTCTCAAAGGTCTTCTCTGTGAGCTGAGCTGCCTTCGAACTTAGAACATGAATTGTATGGTTTTACCTTGAACAAGATTCTGGAAATAGTTTATAAAATAATATCTGCATATAGGCCTCACCTTGGAGAGAGCTCATGACATTCCTGGGCACTGCAGTGCTACCAGATACCATAAGAAATAGAGGCAGGACAAGAATACCAAGGGAGGGTTGCTCAGCATAGATGACTGATGTGACCATTGTGATGATCTGACCAACTCCAAAGTTCATTCCCATGTCACCACTAAAACATTTTTTCCCCTTCATTGCTGATGTCTGAGAGGAAATTTCTTTCCTCTACCCTCTTAGGTTTATTCGTAGGGGCCTGCAAAGTAAACTGACAAATGACAGAATAATGGAAGAAAAGACATAAATTACTTTAATTAATATTTTCTGTGTGAAAGAGTCCAACAGGAAGGAAGTGAAACTCAAAGAAGTAGTTAGACTTGGGGGCTTATATTCCATTTTTAAGAAAGGAAAGGGGGTTTGGAGGAAAGTGAGTAGGAAATATATGGGGAACCTGATGGGAGATAAGCGCTATTTTCATAAGGTTTGTTTATGTAGACTCACCTCAGTGCCCATTCTCCACCTTTGGGGACAAGAGTCACTCTCTTCTTCCTGGTTCGTGAGAGGGGGCCCCGGTCTCAGGGAAAATTCATGCCCTGCTTTTAGGGAGAAAAGGGGAGGGAAGATTTCTTCCTGCATCTGCTGATTTTCAATTGCTTTCACCTCAAAACCATATTTATGCCACAGTGGCATATTTTGAGGTGGCATTTTTTTTTTAATTTATTTATTTGTGGCTGTGTTGGGTCTTCGTTTCTGTGCGAGGGCTTTCTCTAGCTGCGGTGAGCGGGGGCCGCTCTTCATCGCGGTGCGCGGTCCTCTTCTTATCGTGGCCTCTCTTGTTGCGGAGCACAGGCTCCAGACGCGCAGGCTCAGTAATTGTGGCTCACGGGCCTAGTTGCTCCGTGGCATGTGGGATCTTCCCAGACCAGGGCTCGAACCCGTGTCCCCTGCATTAGCAGGCAGAGTGTCAACCACTGCGCCACCAGGGAAGCCCCCGAGTTCTTCAGCTTTTTTATAAGATAGCCTCAATTTAAAATAATTACACTCATTAGTTTCACTCAGTAAGAGAATGCAATTCAATGCAATCGGTTTGTCAGACATATATCACAAAATAAAACAACCGAATACAATAATTGAGCATCCCTTCTCCAAACCGTCTTCCTCTCTGTTGCTCTCATGTTCCCTCTTTCTAACACCTAATTTCTATCCGTGGCAAGCCCTCCACCTCGGGTGACGCTTACTGTGTGAGTCCCCATAAATCAGACGTCCATCTGTTCTTTCTTTCTTTCGATTACTTCCGATGATAAAGCCACTCCTCTGTTACTGAGGTGGTGGCAACAATGGATATTTGTAGTGCGCTCCATCTTTTGTATGCCCTTCATTGAAGGCTGCTGAGTTGGTAGCTTCACGAAGGAGGATGCACTCTTCGGCATTTGTACGTGTGTGTTTGGGGAAGAGGGTTTTGTCATCGTTTTCATTCAAAAAGAAATGCTGACAGCTTCACTCCAAATGAATAGTGTATACTTTTCCATGTCATCAATATTGACATTTGGAAATCTTATTCATTAGTCCGTGATCTGGAAGGAAACTATTTTAATGGCTCTTGGCCCTTGCATCTGTGATTCTCTTGTCATTGAATTCTGTAAAAAATTGATATTAACTCTGAAATTTTATACTTTAAAACATTATTGACTTCCTGGGAAGAAGTCATATGTTAGAACCTCACAGCATACACTTCAGCTATAGAAAAACTATTAAGTGCTGTTTATTTAATTTAATAACACAGATCTAGGCCATTGAATTTTTTAGCCAGACTTATTAAGATATAATTCACATATGATTATAACTCATCCATTTAGAGTGTAAAATTCAGTCGTTTTTAGTATATTCACAGATATGTGCAATGATCACGACGGTTAATTTTAAAACATTTTTGTCACCTCAAGAAGAAATCCCATACCTATCACCCTACTATCCCCACAAGCCTCCTAGCCCTAAGCAATCACTTACTGCATTTTTGTTAAATCTCTAAAACCTTCATGAATCAGCACTTTGCTACAAATCTACAACTCTCTCTGCCACTATTTCTTTAATTAGAAACTTTTTTTGGAGCAGTGTTAGGTTTACAGAAATATTAAGCAGATATAGAGATTCCATTTATTCTATTCTCCTGCCAACGCCCCATTCCCTTTTCCCCAATTATTAACATCTTGCATTAGTGGTACATTTTTACAATTGATGAACCAATACTGATATATTGTTGTTAATTAAGTTTTACATTAGAGTTCACTATTTGTGTTGTACGTTCTATAGGTTTGGATAAATGTATAATGACATGTATTGACCATTACAGTCTCATACATAATAGTTTCACTGCCCTAAAAATTCTTGTAATCTACCTGTTCATCATTCCTCTCTTGTCCCTAATTCCTGGCAACCCCTAATCTTTTTAGTGTCTCCATAGTTTTGCCTTTTCCAGAGTGTTGTAGAGTTGGAAGATCTTCTTCCATGTTATCTTCCAGAAGTTTTATAGCTTTGTGTTTTATATTTAGGTCTGTGCTCTATTTTCACTTAATGTTCGTGAAAGGTGTAAGGTTTGTTTCTAAATTCACTTTTTTTTTTTTTTTTTGCATGTGGATGTCTAGTTATTCCAACATTGTTTGTTGAAAAGACTATCTTTGTTCATCATATTGCCTCTGTTTCTTTGTCAAAATCAGTTGACTGTATTTGTCTTGGTCTGTTTCTGGGCTTTCTATTCAGTTCCATTGATCTATTTGTCTATACTTTTGCCCATACCACACTGTCTTGATTACTGTTAACTTTATAGTAAGTCTTGATTTTGGGTAATGTTAATCCTCCAACTTTGTTCTCTCCCTTCAATACTGTGTCAGCCATTCTGGGTTTTGACAAACTTTAGAATCCGTTTGTCAATATCCACAAGATCACTTGGGATTTTGATTGGGATTAATTAAATCTGTAGATCAAGTTGGGAAGAACTGACATCTTAACAATTTTGATCATCCTATACATGACCATGTAGTATCTCTCCATTTATTTAAATTATTTGATTTCTTTCATCACAGGTTTGTAGTTTTTCCTCATATAGATATTACACATATTTTCTTCGACTTATACCTAAGTATTTCATTTTTGGGTGTTAATGTAAATGATATTGTGTTTTTAATTTCAAAACCCAGTTGTACATTGCTGGTGTACAGGGAAGCAATTAATTTGTATATGTGAAAAATGTATCCTGCAACCTTGCTATAATTGCTTATTAGTTCTCAAAGTTTTTTGTTGATTCTGTGAGATTTCCTACATAGATGATCATGTCATCTACAAAAACAGTTTTATTTCTTCCTTTCCAATTTATATACTTTTAATTTCCTTTTTTTGTCTAATTATATTAGCTGTGAATTCTAGGACAATGTTGAAAAAATGTGTTAAGAGGCGATATCCTTGCCTTGTTCTTTTTTATTTATTTATTTATTTATTTATTTTTGGCTGTGTTGGGTCTTCGTTTCTGTGCGAGGGCTTTCTCTAGTTGCGGCAAGCGGGGGCCACTCTTCATCGCGGTGCGTGGGCCCCTCGCTATCGTTGCCTCTCTTGTTGCGGAGCACAGGCTCCAGGCGCGCAGACTCAGTAGTTGTGGCTCACGGGCCTGGCTGCTCCGGGGCACGCGGGATCTTCCCAGACCAGGGCTCGAACCCGTATCCCCTGCATTAGCAGGCAGATTCTCAACCACTGCGCCACCAGGTAAGCCCCCTTGCCTTGTTCTTAATCTTACTGAGAAAGCATCTAGTTTCTCACTAATAAATATTATATTAGCTGTAGGTGTTTTGTAAATTCTCATTATTAAGTTGCAATAGTTCCCTTCTATTTCTAGTTTACTGAACGTTTTTGTCATGAATGAATGCTGGATTTGTCAAATGCTTTTTCTGTATCTATTAATAGGACCATATAGTTTTTCTTCTTTAACCTGTTTATATGATGAATTACACTAGTTGGTTTTCTTATGTTGAACCAGCTTTGTATACCTGGAATAAATCCCACTTGCCCATGGTGTATAATTCTGTTCATACATAGTTGGATTTGATTGACTAATATTTTGTTCAGGAGTTTTGCAACTATATTCATTTGTCTGAATTTTTCCTTTTTTTGGTAATGCTTTGTATGCTTTTGGTGTTAGGATAATGCTGGTTTCATAGAATGAGTTAGAAAGTATTCATTCTAGTTCTATTTTCAGAGAATAAGCATACATTTTCCCTAAAATATTTGTTAAAATTCACCAGTGAACCAATCTGGCCCTAGTGCTTTCTTTTTGGCAGGTTATTAATTATAGTTTCAAATCCTTTAATAGATACAGGCCTATTGAGATTGTCTGTTTCTCCGTGTGTAATTTTGGTGCTGGAACAACTGGACAGCTACATGCAAAAAAAAGAAAAATGAATCTAGACAAAGACCTTAGACTTTTCATATACATTAAATGGATCCTAGAACTCAATATAAAATGCAACAGGACTTCATTAAAATAAAATAATAATAAAATAAAATGTAATGCCCCGGTAAGCCTTTTGAGATTCTTAAATCATGTGTTTCTCCCTAATTATGCCTTAATTTCACCTGGTTTATACCTCTGCAATATTTATAAAAGAAATCTTGCATGTTATATGTACATGCCTATCAACTCCATTGGACTGTGACCTCGTTGAGGGCTGGTAGGATGTGTCATTCATCTTTGGTGCCAGTTCAACATTTGTTCTGGTACAAAATAGTAAGTAGAACATATCCTTTGAATTGAACAATGCAGAGTTTTTGTTAATTGAAAATTCAGTTGCACAGGCCTACAATTACTAAACGGTATAGGGACACAAAACTCTTTATAACTAAAACATTCACGAGTCCATTTATGAAATCAGTGTCCTCTCAGCTCTCCTTTGCTCATCGTAGTGGAATTGATCCCCACCCACCAGGTCAGGTGTTTGATTAGTTCTTTTTGATAGGGGAATGGTGCCAATAACCACTAATCAAAACAATTGCAATGAAGTTGATTGCAAGGGAAATAGTCCCATCAAAGGAGTATGATTAGACTTGATAAAAGAGGGGCAAAGGGAAGGGAGAAGGAAAAGCAGAAGTGTACAAGCAATCTCCCCAAGTAAGGGGGAAGACCAAAAAGAAGGAAGAGTGGGGCAGTGGTGGAGGTTCTCCCCAGGTTCTCTGCAGGCAGACAGCGGGAACAAGCAGGGCAGGGAGGTGGTGGTAAGGACACCTCAGTGTTGTAGGTGTAAGGACACCTACAGTATGGAGCTGCAGGCTTAAACTTTCCAGAATAAATCTCAGCTTTGGATAGGAGCCTGTTATCAGACCCACCCTCAAATCACTAGGCACTAACTATCCTATGGAAAAGGGCAGAGTCCAAAATTTTGATTAAAAATAATATATGAGCTTAAAAGAAATATAAGCCTATATATTTTTAACAGAGAGACTTAACATATCTACTAGATATTGGGAAATCTGAGCTCTTATGAACCCAAATAAAAGCAGGGAAAAGATAGCAGAGATACTGTTTGAAAGTGACCGGTTTTTTGGTGTGTATGTCCATGCAGGTAGCCCTTACTTTGTGTGCCCATGGTTTGTTGACTGGTGCACATTGTGCTACTCACAATTGCTCCTTGTCAAAGTATCATTTTCATAAATTAAACTCATGACTCATGCAAATGTAAAATCAGTATATGGCACAGATTTAATGAACCCATTAATAAGAGAACTGGCATGATGGTAGTGCTGATTCAAAAGAACTAAATGGGGTAGAAGCTTTTCTAGTAGCTGGAAGAATTCTTAAATAGGATTACTGATTTTAGAGAAAAAATAGCTAATGTTCTGTAGGGAAAATCAGCTAACATTCTGAATTTTGGAAATTGTATTTTCCATCAGAAAGGAATCATTTGCATCCCTACTGAACAGACATTATTTGTATTGCTATCTGACAGAAATCAAGGTACAAATTAACATCAACCCCTTCAGAATTACAGCATACCTTTATCAATAGTAAATAACAAGTTACACAAAGATGCAAAGGTACATGCCTAGAGATTCAGATAATCCGCAGGCAGGCCTGATAATCAAACCCTAGCATAACTAAGAAAGAACAGGCAAAAGTCCCTTTAGTTTTTTTCAGGCTTTTGGATAATTTTCCTTAACACCATTTTACAAAGGTTTTTCTCTTCCGTATCTTACTGATGTCAAGGAGACTAGAATTACTGGGAAGGGTATTCTCAGATATAGTATCAAGTTATCCCATTGTAAAAAATACCAAAAACCAAAAAACTAATCTTGAAGCTATCCACATGATTAAAGAAAAACTATACGATTTTGAGCGAGAGCAGAAACTGCTCTTAGAAAGCATAGTATTAGTGAGTTCTTACAGGCTCCCAGGTAGCTACATCATCAGAGAGAAGGAAGCGCCAGAAGAGGTATTTTACCCATGTTTGGTCAATACGAGGGAGTGCAGAATTGCTTTTGACACAGTCTAGAGGCTGACATTGATACCATGCCAGAGACCCGTAAGCATGTTGTGCTTTCTCAAAGGTCTTCTCTGTGAGCTGAGCTGCCTTCGAACTTAGAACATGAATTGTATGGTTTTACCTTGAACAAGATTCTGGAAATAGTTTATAAAATAATATCTGCATATAGGCCTCACCTTGGAGAGAGCTCATGACATTCCTGGGCACTGCAGTGCTACCAGATACCATGAGAAATAGAGGCAGGACAAGAATACCAAGGGAGGGTTGCTCAGCATAGATGACTGATGTGACCATTGTGATGATCTGACCAACTCCAGAGTTCATTCCCATGTCACCACTAAAACATTTTTTCCCCTTCATTGCTGATGTCTGAGAGGAAATTTCTTTCCTCTACCCTCTTAGGTTTATTCGTAGGGGCCTGCAAAGTAAACTGACAAATGACAGAATAATGGAAGAAAAAACATAAATTACTTTAATTAATATTTTCTGTGTGAAAGAGTCCAACAGGAAGGAAGTGAAACTCAAAGAAGTAGTTAGACTTGGGGGCTTATATTCCATTTTTAAGAAAGGAAAGGGGGTTTGGAGGAAAGTGAGTAGGAAATATATGGGGAACCTGATGGGAGATAAGCGCTATTTTCATAAGGTTTGTTTATGTAGACTCACCTCAGTGCCCATTCTCCACCTTTGGGGACAAGAGTCACTCTCTTCTTCCTGGTTCGTGAGAGGGGGCCCCGGTCTCAGGGAAAATTCATGCCCTGCTTTTAGGGAGAAAAGGGGAGGGAAGATTTCTTCCTGCATCTGCTGATTTTCAATTGCTTTCACCTCAAAACCATATTTATGCCACAGTGGCATATTTTGAGGTGGCATTTTTTTTTAAATTTATTTATTTGTGGCTGTGTTGGGTCTTCGTTTCTGTGCGAGGGCTTTCTCTAGCTGCGGTGAGCGGGGGCCGCTCTTCATCGCGGTGCGCGGTCCTCTTCTTATCGTGGCCTCTCTTGTTGCGGAGCACAGGCTCCAGACGCGCAGGCTCAGTAATTGTGGCTCACGGGCCTAGTTGCTCCGCGGCATGTGGGATCTTCCCAGACCAGGGCTCGAACCCGTGTCCCCTGCATTAGCAGGCAGAGTGTCAACCACTGCGCCACCAGGGAAGCCCCCGAGTTCTTCAGCTTTTTTATAAGATAGCCTCAATTTAAAATAATTACACTCATTAGTTTCACTCAGTAAGAGAATGCAATTCTATGCAATCGGTTTGTCAGACATATATCACAAAATAAAACAACCGAATAAAAGAATTGAGCATCCCTTCTCCAAACCGTCTTCCTCTCTGTTGCTCTCATGTTCCCTCTTTCTAACACCTAATTTCTATCCGTGGCAAGCCCTCCACCTCGGGTGACGCTAACTGTGTGAGTCCCCATAAACCAGACGTCCATCTGTTCTTTCTTTCTTTCGATTACTTCCGATGATAAAGCCACTCCTCTGTTACTGAGGTGGTGGCAACAATGGATATTTGTAGTGCGCTCCATCTTTTGTATGCCCTTCATTGAAGGCTGCTGAGTTGGTAGCTTCACGAAGGAGGATGCACTCTTCGGCATTTGTACGTGTGTGTTTGGGGAAGAGGGTTTTGTCATCGTTTTCATTCAAAAAGAAATGCTGACAGCTTCACTCCAAATGAATAGTGTATACTTTTCCATGTCATCAATATTGACATTTGGAAATCTTATTCATTAGTCCGTGATCTGGAAGGAAACTATTTTAATGGCTCTTGGCCCTTGCATCTGTGATTCTCTTGTCATTGAAATCTGTAAAAAATTGATATTAACTCTGAAATTTTATACTTTTAAACATTATTGACTTCCTGGGAAGAAGTCATATGTTAGAACCTTACAGCATACACTTCAGCTATAGAAAAACTATTAAGTGCTGTTTATTTAATTTAATAACACAGATCTAGGCCATTGAATTTTTTAGCCAGACTTATTAAGATATAATTCACATATGATTATAACTCATCCATTTAGAGTGTAAAATTCAGTCGTTTTTAGTATATTCACAGATATGTGCAATGATCACGACGGTTAATTTTAAAACATTTTTGTCACCTCAAGAAGAAATCCCATACCTATCACCCTACTATCCCCACAAGCCTCCTAGCCCTAAGCAATCACTTACTGCATTTTTCTTAAATCTCTAAAGCCTTCATGAATCAGCACTTTGCTACAAATCTACAGCTCTCTCTGCCACTATTTCTTTAATTAGAAACTTTTTTTGGAGCAGTGTTAGGTTTACAGAAATATTAAGCAGATATAGAGATTCCATTTATTCTATTCTCCTGCCAACGCCCCATTCCCTTTTCCCCAATTATTAACATCTTGCATTAGTGGTACATTTTTACAATTGATGAGCCAATACTGATATATTGTTGTTAATTAAGTTTTACATTAGAGTTCACTATTTGTGTTGTACGTTCTATAGGTTTGGATAAATGTATAATGACATGTATTGACCATTACAATCTCATACATAATAGTTTCACTGCCCTAAAAATTCTTGTAATCTACCTGTTCATCATTCCTCTCTTGTCCCTAATTCCTGGCAACCCCTAATCTTTTTAGTGTCTCCATAGTTTTGCCTTTTCCAGAGTGTTGTAGAGTTGGAAGATCTTCTTCCGTGTTATCTTCCAGAAGTTTTATAGCTTTGTGTTTTATATTTAGGTCTGTGCTCTATTCTCACTTAATGTTCGTGAAAGGTGTAAGGTTTGTTTCTAAATTCACTTGTTTTTTTTTTTTTTTGCATGTGGATGTCTAGTTATTCCAACATTGTTTGTTGAAAAGACTATCTTTGTTCATCATATTGCCTCTGTTCCTTTATCAAAATCAGTTGACTGTATTGGTCTTGGTCTGTTTCTGGGCTTTCTATTCAGTTCCATTGATCTATTTGTCTATTCTTTTGCCCATACCACACTGTCTTGATTACTGTTAACTTTATAGTAAGTCTTGATTTTGGGTAATGTTAATCCTCCAACTTTGTTCTCTCCCTTCAACACTGTGTCAGCCATTCTGGGTTTTGACAAACCTTAGAATCCGTTTGTCAATATCCACAAGATCACTTGGGATTTTGATTGGGATTAATTAAATCTGTAGATCAAGTTGGGAAGAACTGACATCTTAACAATTTTGATCATCCTATACATGACCATGTAGTATCTCTCCATTTATTTAAATTATTTGATTTCTTTCATCACAGGTTTGTAGTTTTTCCTCATATAGATATTACACATATTTTCTTCGACTTATACCTAAGTATTTCATTTTTGGGTGTTAATGTAAATGATATTGTGTTTTTAATTTCAAAACCCAGTTGTACACTGCTGGTGTACAGGGAAGCAATTAATTTGTATATGTGAAAAATGTATCCTGCAACCTTGCTATAATTGCTTATTAGTTCTCAAAGTTTTTTGTTGATTCTGTGAGATTTCCTACATAGATGATCATGTCATCTACAAAAACAGTTTTATTTCTTCCTTTCCAATTTATATACTTTTAATTTCCTTTTTTTGTCTAATTATATTAGCTGTGAATTCTAGGACAATGTTGAAAAAATGTGTTAAGAGGCGATATCCTTGCCTGGTTCTTTTTTATTTATTTATTTATTTTTGGCTGCGTTGGGTCTTCGTTTCTGTGCGAGGGCTTTCTCCAGTTGCGGCCAGCGGGGGCCACTCTTCATCGCGGTGCGTGGGCCCCTCGCTATCGTTGCCTCTCTTGTTGCGGAGCACAGGCTCCAGGTGCGCAGGCTCAGTAGTTGTGGCTCACGGGCCTGGCTGCTCCGCGGCATGTGGGATCTTCCCAGACCAGGGCTCGAGCCCGTGTCCCCTGCATCGGCAGGCAGATTCTCAACCACTGCGCCACCAGGGAAGCCCCCTTGCCTTGTTTTTTTTTTTTTTAATTTTATTTATTTACTTATTTATTTATTTATGGCTGCGCTGGGTCCTCGCTTCTGTGCGAGGGGCCCCCCCCCGGCCGCGGCAAGCGGGGGCCACCCTTCATCGCGGCGCGCGGGCCTCCCACCACCGCGGCCTCTCCCGCCGCGGAGCACAGGCTCCAGACGCGCAGGCCCAGCAATTGTGGCTCACGGGCCCAGCCGCTCCGCGGCACGCGGGATCCTCCCAGACCAGGGCTCGAACCCGTATCCCCTGCATTAGCAGGCAGATTCTCAACCACTGCGCCACCAGGTAAGCCCCCTTGCCTTGTTCTTAATCTTACTGAGAAAGCATCTAGTTTCTCACTAATAAATATTATATTAGCTGTAGGTGTTTTGTAAATTCTCATTATTAAGTTGCAATAGTTCCCTTCTATTTCTAGTTTACTGAACGTTTTTGTCATGAATGAATGCTGGATTTGTCAAATGCTTTTTCTGTATCTATTAATAGGACCATATAGTTTTTCTTCTTTAACCTGTTTATATGATGAATTACACTAGTTGGTTTTCTTATGTTGAACCAGCCTTGTATACCTGGAATAAATCCCACTTGCCCATGGTGTATAATTCTGTTCATACATAGTTGGATTTGATTGACTAATATTTTGTTCAGGATTTTTGCAACTATATTCATTTGTCTGAATTTTTCCTTTTTTTGGTAATGCTTTGTATGCTTTTGGTGTTAGGAAAATGCTGGTTTCATAGAATGAGTTAGAAAGTATTCATTCTAGTTCTATTTTTAGAGAATAAGCATACATTTTCCCTAAAATATTTGTTAAAATTCACCAGTGAACCAATCTGGCCCTAGTGCTTTCTTTTTGGCAGGTTATTAATTATAGTTTCAAATCCTTTAATAGATACAGGCCTATTGAGATTGTCTGTTTCTCCGTGTGTAATTTTGGTGCTGGAACAACTGGACAGCTACATGCAAAAAAAAAAAAAAATGAATCTAGACAAAGACCTTACACTTTTCATATACATTAAATGGATCATAGAACTCAATATAAAATGCAACAGGACTTCATTAAAATAAAATAATAATAAAATAAAATGTAATGCCCCCGGTAAGCCTTTTGAGATTCTTAAATCATGTGTTTCTCCCTAATTATGCCTTAATTTCACCTGGTTTATACCTCTGCAATATTTATAAAAGAAATCTTGCATGTTATATGTACATGCCTATCAACTCCATTGGACTGTGACCTCGTTGAGGGCTGGTAGGATGTGTCATTCATCTTTGGTGCCAGTTCAACATTTGTTCTGGTACAAAATAGTAAGTAGAACATATCCTTTGAATTGAACAATGCAGAGTTTTTGTTAATTGAAAATTCAGTTTCACAGGCCTACAATTACTAAACGGTATAGGGACACAAAACTCTTTATAACTAAAACATTCACGAGTCCATTTATGAAATCAGTGTCCTCTCAGCTCTCCTTTGCTCATCGTAGTGGAATTGATCCCCACCCACCAGGTCAGGTGTTTGATTAGTTCTTTTTGATAGGGGAATGGTGCCAATAACCACTAATCAAAACAATTGCAATGAAGTTGATTGCAAGGGAAATAGTCCCATCAAAGGAGTATGATTAGACTTGATAAAAGAGGGGCAAAGGGAAGGGAGAAGGAAAAGCAGAAGTGTACAAGCAATCTCCCCAAGTAAGGGGGAAGACCAAAAAGAAGGAAGAGTGGGGCAGTGGTGGAGGTTCTCCCCAGGTTCTCTGCAGGCAGACAGCGGGAACAAGCAGGGCAGGGAGGTGGTGGTGAGTAAGGACACCTCAGTGTTGTAGGTGTAAGGACACCTACAGTATGGAGCTGCAGGCTTAAACTTTCCAGAATAAATCTCAGCTTTGGATAGGAGCCTGTTATCAGACCCACCCTCAAATCACTAGGCACTAACTATCCTATGGAAAAGGGCAGAGTCCAAAATTTTGATTAAAAATAATATATGAGCTTAAAAGAAATATAAGCCTATATATTTTTAACAGAGAAACTTAACATATCTACTAGATATTGGGAAATCTGAGCTCTTATGAACCCAAATAAAAGCAGGGAAAAGATAGCAGAGATACTGTTTGAAAGTGACCGGTTTTTTGGTGTGTATGTCCATGCAGGTAGCCCTTACTTTGTGTGCCCATGGTTTGTTGACTGGTGCACATTGTGCTACTCACAATTGCTCCTTGTCAAAGTATCATTTTCATAAATTAAACTCATGACTCATGCAAATGTAAAATCAGTATATGGCACAGATTTAATGAACCCATTAATAAGAGAACTGGCATGATGGTAGTGCTGATTCAAAAGAACTAAATGGGGTAGAAGCTTTTCTAGTAGCTGGAAGAATTCTTAAATAGGATTACTGATTTTAGAGAAAAAATAGCTAATGTTCTGTAGGGAAAATCAGCTAACATTCTGAATTTTGGAAATTGTATTTTCCATCAGAAAGGAATCATTTGCATCCCTACTGAACAGACATTATTTGTATTGCTATCTGACAGAAATCAAGGTACAAATTAACATCAACCCCTTCAGAATTACAGCATACCTTTATCAATAGTAAATAACAAGTTACACAAAGATGCAAAGGTACATGCCTAGAGATTCAGATAATCCGCAGGCAGGCCTGATAATCAAACCCTAGCATAACTAAGAAAGAACAGGCAAAAGTCCCTTTAGTTTTTTTCAGGCTTTTGGATAATTTTCCTTAACACCATTTTACAAAGGTTTTTCTCTTCCGTATCTTACTGATGTCAAGGAGACTAGAATTACTGGGAAGGGTATTCTCAGATATAGTATCAAGTTATCCCATTGTAAAAAATACCAAAAACCAAAAAACTAATCTTGAAGCTATCCACATGATTAAAGAAAAACTATACGATTTTGAGCGAGAGCAGAAACTGCTCTTAGAAAGCATAGTATTAGTGAGTTCTTACAGGCTCCCAGGTAGCTACATCATCAGAGAGAAGGAAGCGCCAGAAGAGGTATTTTACCCATGTTTGGTCAATACGAGGGAGTGCAGAATTGCTTTTGACACAGTCTAGAGGCTGACATTGATACCATGCCAGAGACCCGTAAGCATGTTGTGCTTTCTCAAAGGTCTTCTCTGTGAGCTGAGCTGCCTTCGAACTTAGAACATGAATTGTATGGTTTTACCTTGAACAAGATTCTGGAAATAGTTTATAAAATAATATCTGCATATAGGCCTCACCTTGGAGAGAGCTCATGACATTCCTGGGCACTGCAGTGCTACCAGATACCATGAGAAATAGAGGCAGGACAAGAATACCAAGGGAGGGTTGCTCAGCATAGATGACTGATGTGACCATTGTGATGATCTGACCAACTCCAAAGTTCATTCCCATGTCACCACTAAAACATTTTTTCCCCTTCATTGCTGATGTCTGAGAGGAAATTTCTTTCCTCTACCCTCTTAGGTTTATTCGTAGGGGCCTGCAAAGTAAACTGACAAATGACAGAATAATGGAAGAAAAAACATAAATTACTTTAATTAATATTTTCTGTGTGAAAGAGTCCAACAGGAAGGAAGTGAAACTCAAAGAAGTAGTTAGACTTGGGGGCTTATATTCCATTTTTAAGAAAGGAAAGGGGGTTTGGAGGAAAGTGAGTAGGAAATATATGGGGAACCTGATGGGAGATAAGCGCTATTTTCATAAGGTTTGTTTATGTAGACTCACCTCAGTGCCCATTCTCCACCTTTGGGGACAAGAGTCACTCTCTTCTTCCTGGTTCGTGAGAGGGGGCCCCGGTCTCAGGGAAAATTCATGCCCTGCTTTTAGGGAGAAAAGGGGAGGGAAGATTTCTTCCTGCATCTGCTGATTTTCAATTGCTTTCACCTCAAAACCATATTTATGCCACAGTGGCATATTTTGAGGTGGCATTTTTTTTTTAATTTATTTATTTGTGGCTGTGTTGGGTCTTCGTTTCTGTGCGAGGGCTTTCTCTAGCTGCGGTGAGCGGGGGCCGCTCTTCATCGCGGTGCGCGGTCCTCTTCTTATCGTGGCCTCTCTTGTTGCGGAGCACAGGCTCCAGACGCGCAGGCTCAGTAATTGTGGCTCACGGGCCTAGTTGCTCCGCGGCATGTGGGATCTTCCCAGACCAGGGCTCGAACCCGTGTCCCCTGCATTAGCAGGCAGAGTGTCAACCACTGCGCCACCAGGGAAGCCCCCGAGTTCTTCAGCTTTTTTATAAGATAGCCTCAATTTAAAATAATTACACTCATTAGTTTCACTCAGTAAGAGAATGCAATTCTATGCAATCGGTTTGTCAGACATATATCACAAAATAAAACAACCGAATAAAAGAATTGAGCATCCCTTCTCCAAACCGTCTTCCTCTCTGTTGCTCTCATGTTCCCTCTTTCTAACACCTAATTTCTATCCGTGGCAAGCCCTCCACCTCGGGTGACGCTAACTGTGTGAGTCCCCATAAACCAGACGTCCATCTGTTCTTTCTTTCTTTCGATTACTTCCGATGATAAAGCCACTCCTCTGTTACTGAGGTGGTGGCAACAATGGATATTTGTAGTGCGCTCCATCTTTTGTATGCCCTTCATTGAAGGCTGCTGAGTTGGTAGCTTCACGAAGGAGGATGCACTCTTCGGCATTTGTACGTGTGTGTTTGGGGAAGAGGGTTTTGTCATCGTTTTCATTCAAAAAGAAATGCTGACAGCTTCACTCCAAATGAATAGTGTATACTTTTCCATGTCATCAATATTGACATTTGGAAATCTTATTCATTAGTCCGTGATCTGGAAGGAAACTATTTTAATGGCTCTTGGCCCTTGCATCTGTGATTCTCTTGTCATTGAAATCTGTAAAAACTTGATATTAACTCTGAAATTTTATACTTTTAAACATTATTGACTTCCTGGGAAGAAGTCATATGTTAGAACCTTACAGCATACACTTCAGCTATAGAAAAACTATTAAGTGCTGTTTATTTAATTTAATAACACAGATCTAGGCCATTGAATTTTTTAGCCAGACTTATTAAGATATAATTCACATATGATTATAACTCATCCATTTAGAGTGTAAAATTCAGTCGTTTTTAGTATATTCACAGATATGTGCAATGATCACGACGGTTAATTTTAAAACATTTTTGTCACCTCAAGAAGAAATCCCATACCTATCACCCTACTATCCCCACAAGCCTCCTAGCCCTAAGCAATCACTTACTGCATTTTTCTTAAATCTCTAAAGCCTTCATGAATCAGCACTTTGCTACAAATCTACAGCTCTCTCTGCCACTATTTCTTTAATTAGAAACTTTTTTTGGAGCAGTGTTAGGTTTACAGAAATATTAAGCAGATATAGAGATTCCATTTATTCTATTCTCCTGCCAACGCCCCATTCCCTTTTCCCCAATTATTAACATCTTGCATTAGTGGTACATTTTTACAATTGATGAACCAATACTGATATATTGTTGTTAATTAAGTTTTACATTAGAGTTCACTATTTGTGTTGTACGTTCTATAGGTTTGGATAAATGTATAATGACATGTATTGACCATTACAATCTCATACATAATAGTTTCACTGCCCTAAAAATTCTTGTAATCTACCTGTTCATCATTCCTCTCTTGTCCCTAATTCCTGGCAACCCCTAATCTTTTTAGTGTCTCCATAGTTTTGCCTTTTCCAGAGTGTTGTAGAGTTGGAAGATCTTCTTCCGTGTTATCTTCCAGAAGTTTTATAGCTTTGTGTTTTATATTTAGGTCTGTGCTCTATTCTCACTTAATGTTCGTGAAAGGTGTAAGGTTTGTTTCTAAATTCACTTGTTTTTTTTTTTTTTTTGCATGTGGATGTCTAGTTATTCCAACATTGTTTGTTGAAAAGACTATCTTTGTTCATCATATTGCCTCTGTTCCTTTATCAAAATCAGTTGACTGTATTGGTCTTGGTCTGTTTCTGGGCTTTCTATTCAGTTCCATTGATCTATTTGTCTATTCTTTTGCCCATACCACACTGTCTTGATTACTGTTAACTTTATAGTAAGTCTTGATTTTGGGTAATGTTAATCCTCCAACTTTGTTCTCTCCCTTCAACACTGTGTCAGCCATTCTGGGTTTTGACAAACCTTAGAATCCGTTTGTCAATATCCACAAGATCACTTGGGATTTTGATTGGGATTAATTAAATCTGTAGATCAAGTTGGGAAGAACTGACATCTTAACAATTTTGATCATCCTATACATGACCATGTAGTATCTCTCCATTTATTTAAATTATTTGATTTCTTTCATCACAGGTTTGTAGTTTTTCCTCATATAGATATTACACATATTTTCTTCGACTTATACCTAAGTATTTCATTTTTGGGTGTTAATGTAAATGATATTGTGTTTTTAATTTCAAAACCCAGTTGTACACTGCTGGTGTACAGGGAAGCAATTAATTTGTATATGTGAAAAATGTATCCTGCAACCTTGCTATAATTGCTTATTAGTTCTCAAAGTTTTTTGTTGATTCTGTGAGATTTCCTACATAGATGATCATGTCATCTACAAAAACAGTTTTATTTCTTCCTTTCCAATTTATATACTTTTAATTTCCTTTTTTTGTCTAATTATATTAGCTGTGAATTCTAGGACAATGTTGAAAAAATGTGTTAAGAGGCGATATCCTTGCCTGGTTCTTTTTTATTTATTTATTTATTTTTGGCTGCGTTGGGTCTTCGTTTCTGTGCGAGGGCTTTCTCCAGTTGCGGCCAGCGGGGGCCACTCTTCATCGCGGTGCGTGGGCCCCTCGCTATCGTTGCCTCTCTTGTTGCGGAGCACAGGCTCCAGGTGCGCAGGCTCAGTAGTTGTGGCTCACGGGCCTGGCTGCTCCGCGGCATGTGGGATCTTCCCAGACCAGGGCTCGAGCCCGTGTCCCCTGCATCGGCAGGCAGATTCTCAACCACTGCGCCACCAGGGAAGCCCCCTTGCCTTGTTTTTTTTTTTTTTAATTTTATTTATTTACTTATTTATTTATTTATGGCTGCGCTGGGTCCTCGCTTCTGTGCGAGGGGCCCCCCCCCGGCCGCGGCAAGCGGGGGCCACCCTTCATCGCGGCGCGCGGGCCTCCCACCACCGCGGCCTCTCCCGCCGCGGAGCACAGGCTCCAGACGCGCAGGCCCAGCAATTGTGGCTCACGGGCCCAGCCGCTCCGCGGCACGCGGGATCCTCCCAGACCAGGGCTCGAACCCGTATCCCCTGCATTAGCAGGCAGATTCTCAACCACTGCGCCACCAGGTAAGCCCCCTTGCCTTGTTCTTAATCTTACTGAGAAAGCATCTAGTTTCTCACTAATAAATATTATATTAGCTGTAGGTGTTTTGTAAATTCTCATTATTAAGTTGCAATAGTTCCCTTCTATTTCTAGTTTACTGAACGTTTTTGTCATGAATGAATGCTGGATTTGTCAAATGCTTTTTCTGTATCTATTAATAGGACCATATAGTTTTTCTTCTTTAACCTGTTTATATGATGAATTACACTAGTTGGTTTTCTTATGTTGAACCAGCCTTGTATACCTGGAATAAATCCCACTTGCCCATGGTGTATAATTCTGTTCATACATAGTTGGATTTGATTGACTAATATTTTGTTCAGGATTTTTGCAACTATATTCATTTGTCTGAATTTTTCCTTTTTTTGGTAATGCTTTGTATGCTTTTGGTGTTAGGAAAATGCTGGTTTCATAGAATGAGTTAGAAAGTATTCATTCTAGTTCTATTTTTAGAGAATAAGCATACATTTTCCCTAAAATATTTGTTAAAATTCACCAGTGAACCAATCTGGCCCTAGTGCTTTCTTTTTGGCAGGTTATTAATTATAGTTTCAAATCCTTTAATAGATACAGGCCTATTGAGATTGTCTGTTTCTCCGTGTGTAATTTTGGTGCTGGAACAACTGGACAGCTACATGCAAAAAAAAAAAAAAATGAATCTAGACAAAGACCTTACACTTTTCATATACATTAAATGGATCATAGAACTCAATATAAAATGCAACAGGACTTCATTAAAATAAAATAATAATAAAATAAAATGTAATGCCCCCGGTAAGCCTTTTGAGATTCTTAAATCATGTGTTTCTCCCTAATTATGCCTTAATTTCACCTGGTTTATACCTCTGCAATATTTATAAAAGAAATCTTGCATGTTATATGTACATGCCTATCAACTCCATTGGACTGTGACCTCGTTGAGGGCTGGTAGGATGTGTCATTCATCTTTGGTGCCAGTTCAACATTTGTTCTGGTACAAAATAGTAAGTAGAACATATCCTTTGAATTGAACAATGCAGAGTTTTTGTTAATTGAAAATTCAGTTTCACAGGCCTACAATTACTAAACGGTATAGGGACACAAAACTCTTTATAACTAAAACATTCACGAGTCCATTTATGAAATCAGTGTCCTCTCAGCTCTCCTTTGCTCATCGTAGTGGAATTGATCCCCACCCACCAGGTCAGGTGTTTGATTAGTTCTTTTTGATAGGGGAATGGTGCCAATAACCACTAATCAAAACAATTGCAATGAAGTTGATTGCAAGGGAAATAGTCCCATCAAAGGAGTATGATTAGACTTGATAAAAGAGGGGCAAAGGGAAGGGAGAAGGAAAAGCAGAAGTGTACAAGCAATCTCCCCAAGTAAGGGGGAAGACCAAAAAGAAGGAAGAGTGGGGCAGTGGTGGAGGTTCTCCCCAGGTTCTCTGCAGGCAGACAGCGGGAACAAGCAGGGCAGGGAGGTGGTGGTGAGTAAGGACACCTCAGTGTTGTAGGTGTAAGGACACCTACAGTATGGAGCTGCAGGCTTAAACTTTCCAGAATAAATCTCAGCTTTGGATAGGAGCCTGTTATCAGACCCACCCTCAAATCACTAGGCACTAACTATCCTATGGAAAAGGGCAGAGTCCCAAATTTTGATTAAAAATAATATATGAGCTTAAAAGAAATATAAGCCTATATATTTTTAACAGAGAAACTTAACATATCTACTAGATATTGGGAAATCTGAGCTCTTATGAACCCAAATAAAAGCAGGGAAAAGATAGCAGAGATACTGTTTGAAAGTGACCGGTTTTTTGGTGTGTATGTCCATGCAGGTAGCCCTTACTTTGTGTGCCCATGGTTTGTTGACTGGTGCACATTGTGCTACTCACAATTGCTCCTTGTCAAAGTATCATTTTCATAAATTAAACTCATGACTCATGCAAATGTAAAATCAGTATATGGCACAGATTTAATGAACCCATTAATAAGAGAACTGGCATGATGGTAGTGCTGATTCAAAAGAACTAAATGGGGTAGAAGCTTTTCTAGTAGCTGGAAGAATTCTTAAATAGGATTACTGATTTTAGAGAAAAAATAGCTAATGTTCTGTAGGGAAAATCAGCTAACATTCTGAATTTTGGAAATTGTATTTTCCATCAGAAAGGAATCATTTGCATCCCTACTGAACAGACATTATTTGTATTGCTATCTGACAAAAATCAAGGTACAAATTAACATCAACCCCTTCAGAATTACAGCATACCTTTATCAATAGTAAATAACAAGTTACACAAAGATGCAAAGGTACATGCCTAGAGATTCAGATAATCCGCAGGCAGGCCTGATAATCAAACCCTAGCATAACTAAGAAAGAACAGGCAAAAGTCCCTTTAGTTTTTTTCAGGCTTTTGGATAATTTTCCTTAACACCATTTTACAAAGGTTTTTCTCTTCCGTATCTTACTGATGTCAAGGAGACTAGAATTACTGGGAAGGGTATTCTCAGATATAGTATCAAGTTATCCCATTGTAAAAAAATACCAAAAACCAAAAAACTAATCTTGAAGCTATCCACATGATTAAAGAAAAACTATACGATTTTGAGCGAGAGCAGAAACTGCTCTTAGAAAGCATAGTATTAGTGAGTTCTTACAGGCTCCCAGGTAGCTACATCATCAGAGAGAAGGAAGCGCCAGAAGAGGTATTTTACCCATGTTTGGTCAATACGAGGGAGTGCAGAATTGCTTTTGACACAGTCTAGAGGCTGACATTGATACCATGCCAGAGACCCGTAAGCATGTTGTGCTTTCTCAAAGGTCTTCTCTGTGAGCTGAGCTGCCTTCGAACTTAGAACATGAATTGTATGGTTTTACCTTGAACAAGATTCTGGAAATAGTTTATAAAATAATATCTGCATATAGGCCTCACCTTGGAGAGAGCTCATGACATTCCTGGGCACTGCAGTGCTACCAGATACCATGAGAAATAGAGGCAGGACAAGAATACCAAGGGAGGGTTGCTCAGCATAGATGACTGATGTGACCATTGTGATGATCTGACCAACTCCAAAGTTCATTCCCATGTCACCACTAAAACATTTTTTCCCCTTCATTGCTGATGTCTGAGAGGAAATTTCTTTCCTCTACCCTCTTAGGTTTATTCGTAGGGGCCTGCAAAGTAAACTGACAAATGACAGAATAATGGAAGAAAAAACATAAATTATTTTAATTAATATTTTCTGTGCGAAAGAGTCCAACAGGAAGGAAGTGAAACTCAAAGAAGTAGTTAGACTTGGGGGCTTATATTCCATTTTTAAGAAAGGAAAGGGGGTTTGGAGGAAAGTGAGTAGGAAATATATGGGGAACCTGATGGGAGATAAGCGCTATTTTCATAAGGTTTGTTTATGTAGACTCACCTCAGTGCCCATTCTCCACCTTTGGGGACAAGAGTCACTCTCTTCTTCCTGGTTCGTGAGAGGGGGCCCCGGTCTCAGGGAAAATTCATGCCCTGCTTTTAGGGAGAAAAGGGGAGGGAAGATTTCTTCCTGCATCTGCTGATTTTCAATTGCTTTCACCTCAAAACCATATTTATGCCACAGTGGCATATTTTGAGGTGGCATTTTTTTTTAAATTTATTTATTTGTGGCTGTGTTGGGTCTTCGTTTCTGTGCGAGGGCTTTCTCTAGCTGCGGTGAGCGGGGGCCGCTCTTCATCGCGGTGCGCGGTCCTCTTCTTATCGTGGCCTCTCTTGTTGCGGAGCACAGGCTCCAGACGCGCAGGCTCAGTAATTGTGGCTCACGGGCCTAGTTGCTCCGCGGCATGTGGGATCTTCCCAGACCAGGGCTCGAACCCGTGTCCCCTGCATTAGCAGGCAGAGTGTCAACCACTGCGCCACCAGGGAAGCCCCCGAGTTCTTCAGCTTTTTTATAAGATAGCCTCAATTTAAAATAATTACACTCATTAGTTTCACTCAGTAAGAGAATGCAATTCTATGCAATCGGTTTGTCAGACATATATCACAAAATAAAACAACCGAATAAAAGAATTGAGCATCCCTTCTCCAAACCGTCTTCCTCTCTGTTGCTCTCATGTTCCCTCTTTCTAACACCTAATTTCTATCCGTGGCAAGCCCTCCACCTCGGGTGACGCTAACTGTGTGAGTCCCCATAAACCAGACGTCCATCTGTTCTTTCTTTCTTTCGATTACTTCCGATGATAAAGCCACTCCTCTGTTACTGAGGTGGTGGCAACAATGGATATTTGTAGTGCGCTCCATCTTTTGTATGCCCTTCATTGAAGGCTGCTGAGTTGGTAGCTTCACGAAGGAGGATGCACTCTTCGGCATTTGTACGTGTGTGTTTGGGGAAGAGGGTTTTGTCATCGTTTTCATTCAAAAAGAAATGCTGACAGCTTCACTCCAAATGAATAGTGTATACTTTTCCATGTCATCAATATTGACATTTGGAAATCTTATTCATTAGTCCGTGATCTGGAAGGAAACTATTTTAATGGCTCTTGGCCCTTGCATCTGTGATTCTCTTGTCATTGAAATCTGTAAAAACTTGATATTAACTCTGAAATTTTATACTTTTAAACATTATTGACTTCCTGGGAAGAAGTCATATGTTAGAACCTTACAGCATACACTTCAGCTATAGAAAAACTATTAAGTGCTGTTTATTTAATTTAATAACACAGATCTAGGCCATTGAATTTTTTAGCCAGACTTATTAAGATATAATTCACATATGATTATAACTCATCCATTTAGAGTGTAAAATTCAGTCGTTTTTAGTATATTCACAGATATGTGCAATGATCACGACGGTTAATTTTAAAACATTTTTGTCACCTCAAGAAGAAATCCCATACCTATCACCCTACTATCCCCACAAGCCTCCTAGCCCTAAGCAATCACTTACTGCATTTTTCTTAAATCTCTAAAGCCTTCATGAATCAGCACTTTGCTACAAATCTACAGCTCTCTCTGCCACTATTTCTTTAATTAGAAACTTTTTTTGGAGCAGTGTTAGGTTTACAGAAATATTAAGCAGATATAGAGATTCCATTTATTCTATTCTCCTGCCAACGCCCCATTCCCTTTTCCCCAATTATTAACATCTTGCATTAGTGGTACATTTTTACAATTGATGAACCAATACTGATATATTGTTGTTAATTAAGTTTTACATTAGAGTTCACTATTTGTGTTGTACGTTCTATAGGTTTGGATAAATGTATAATGACATGTATTGACCATTACAATCTCATACATAATAGTTTCACTGCCCTAAAAATTCTTGTAATCTACCTGTTCATCATTCCTCTCTTGTCCCTAATTCCTGGCAACCCCTAATCTTTTTAGTGTCTCCATAGTTTTGCCTTTTCCAGAGTGTTGTAGAGTTGGAAGATCTTCTTCCGTGTTATCTTCCAGAAGTTTTATAGCTTTGTGTTTTATATTTAGGTCTGTGCTCTATTCTCACTTAATGTTCGTGAAAGGTGTAAGGTTTGTTTCTAAATTCACTTGTTTTTTTTTTTTTTTTTGCATGTGGATGTCTAGTTATTCCAACATTGTTTGTTGAAAAGACTATCTTTGTTCATCATATTGCCTCTGTTCCTTTATCAAAATCAGTTGACTGTATTGGTCTTGGTCTGTTTCTGGGCTTTCTATTCAGTTCCATTGATCTATTTGTCTATTCTTTTGCCCATACCACACTGTCTTGATTACTGTTAACTTTATAGTAAGTCTTGATTTTGGGTAATGTTAATCCTCCAACTTTGTTCTCTCCCTTCAACACTGTGTCAGCCATTCTGGGTTTTGACAAACCTTAGAATCCGTTTGTCAATATCCACAAGATCACTTGGGATTTTGATTGGGATTAATTAAATCTGTAGATCAAGTTGGGAAGAACTGACATCTTAACAATTTTGATCATCCTATACATGACCATGTAGTATCTCTCCATTTATTTAAATTATTTGATTTCTTTCATCACAGGTTTGTAGTTTTTCCTCATATAGATATTACACATATTTTCTTCGACTTATACCTAAGTATTTCATTTTTGGGTGTTAATGTAAATGATATTGTGTTTTTAATTTCAAAACCCAGTTGTACACTGCTGGTGTACAGGGAAGCAATTAATTTGTATATGTGAAAAATGTATCCTGCAACCTTGCTATAATTGCTTATTAGTTCTCAAAGTTTTTTGTTGATTCTGTGAGATTTCCTACATAGATGATCATGTCATCTACAAAAACAGTTTTATTTCTTCCTTTCCAATTTATATACTTTTAATTTCCTTTTTTTGTCTAATTATATTAGCTGTGAATTCTAGGACAATGTTGAAAAAATGTGTTAAGAGGCGATATCCTTGCCTGGTTCTTTTTTATTTATTTATTTATTTTTGGCTGCGTTGGGTCTTCGTTTCTGTGCGAGGGCTTTCTCCAGTTGCGGCCAGCGGGGGCCACTCTTCATCGCGGTGCGTGGGCCCCTCGCTATCGTTGCCTCTCTTGTTGCGGAGCACAGGCTCCAGGTGCGCAGGCTCAGTAGTTGTGGCTCACGGGCCTGGCTGCTCCGCGGCATGTGGGATCTTCCCAGACCAGGGCTCGAGCCCGTGTCCCCTGCATCGGCAGGCAGATTCTCAACCACTGCGCCACCAGGGAAGCCCCCTTGCCTTGTTTTTTTTTTTTTTAATTTTATTTATTTACTTATTTATTTATTTATGGCTGCGCTGGGTCCTCGCTTCTGTGCGAGGGGCCCCCCCCCCGGCCGCGGCAAGCGGGGGCCACCCTTCATCGCGGCGCGCGGGCCTCCCACCACCGCGGCCTCTCCCGCCGCGGAGCACAGGCTCCAGACGCGCAGGCCCAGCAATTGTGGCTCACGGGCCCAGCCGCTCCGCGGCACGCGGGATCCTCCCAGACCAGGGCTCGAACCCGTATCCCCTGCATTAGCAGGCAGATTCTCAACCACTGCGCCACCAGGTAAGCCCCCTTGCCTTGTTCTTAATCTTACTGAGAAAGCATCTAGTTTCTCACTAATAAATATTATATTAGCTGTAGGTGTTTTGTAAATTCTCATTATTAAGTTGCAATAGTTCCCTTCTATTTCTAGTTTACTGAACGTTTTTGTCATGAATGAATGCTGGATTTGTCAAATGCTTTTTCTGTATCTATTAATAGGACCATATAGTTTTTCTTCTTTAACCTGTTTATATGATGAATTACACTAGTTGGTTTTCTTATGTTGAACCAGCCTTGTATACCTGGAATAAATCCCACTTGCCCATGGTGTATAATTCTGTTCATACATAGTTGGATTTGATTGACTAATATTTTGTTCAGGATTTTTGCAACTGTATTCATTTGTCTGAATTTTTCCTTTTTTTGGTAATGCTTTGTATGCTTTTGGTGTTAGGAAAATGCTGGTTTCATAGAATGAGTTAGAAAGTATTCATTCTAGTTCTATTTTTAGAGAATAAGCATACATTTTCCCTAAAATATTTGTTAAAATTCACCAGTGAACCAATCTGGCCCTAGTGCTTTCTTTTTGGCAGGTTATTAATTATAGTTTCAAATCCTTTAATAGATACAGGCCTATTGAGATTGTCTGTTTCTCCGTGTGTAATTTTGGTGCTGGAACAACTGGACAGCTACATGCAAAAAAAAAAAAAAATGAATCTAGACAAAGACCTTACACTTTTCATATACATTAAATGGATCATAGAACTCAATATAAAATGCAACAGGACTTCATTAAAATAAAGTAATAATAAAATAAAATGTAATGCCCCCGGTAAGCCTTTTGAGATTCTTAAATCATGTGTTTCTCCCTAATTATGCCTTAATTTCACCTGGTTTATACCTCTGCAATATTTATAAAAGAAATCTTGCATGTTATATGTACATGCCTATCAACTCCATTGGACTGTGACCTCGTTGAGGGCTGGTAGGATGTGTCATTCATCTTTGGTGCCAGTTCAACATTTGTTCTGGTACAAAATAGTAAGTAGAACATATCCTTTGAATTGAACAATGCAGAGTTTTTGTTAATTGAAAATTCAGTTTCACAGGCCTACAATTACTAAACGGTATAGGGACACAAAACTCTTTATAACTAAAACATTCACGAGTCCATTTATGAAATCAGTGTCCTCTCAGCTCTCCTTTGCTCATCGTAGTGGAATTGATCCCCACCCACCAGGTCAGGTGTTTGATTAGTTCTTTTTGATAGGGGAATGGTGCCAATAACCACTAATCAAAACAATTGCAATGAAGTTGATTGCAAGGGAAATAGTCCCATCAAAGGAGTATGATTAGACTTGATAAAAGAGGGGCAAAGGGAAGGGAGAAGGAAAAGCAGAAGTGTACAAGCAATCTCCCCAAGTAAGGGGGAAGACCAAAAAGAAGGAAGAGTGGGGCAGTGGTGGAGGTTCTCCCCAGGTTCTCTGCAGGCAGACAGCGGGAACAAGCAGGGCAGGGAGGTGGTGGTGAGTAAGGACACCTCAGTGTTGTAGGTGTAAGGACACCTACAGTATGGAGCTGCAGGCTTAAACTTTCCAGAATAAATCTCAGCTTTGGATAGGAGCCTGTTATCAGACCCACCCTCAAATCACTAGGCACTAACTATCCTATGGAAAAGGGCAGAGTCCAAAATTTTGATTAAAAATAATATATGAGCTTAAAAGAAATATAAGCCTATATATTTTTAACAGAGAAACTTAACATATCTACTAGATATTGGGAAATCTGAGCTCTTATGAACCCAAATAAAAGCAGGGAAAAGATAGCAGAGATACTGTTTGAAAGTGACCAGTTTTTTGGTGTGTATGTCCATGCAGGTAGCCCTTACTTTGTGTGCCCATGGTTTGTTGACTGGTGCACATTGTGCTACTCACAATTGCTCCTTGTCAAAGTATCATTTTCATAAATTAAACTCATGACTCATGCAAATGTAAAATCAGTATATGGCACAGATTTAATGAACCCATTAATAAGAGAACTGGCATGATGGTAGTGCTGATTCAAAAGAACTAAATGGGGTAGAAGCTTTTCTAGTAGCTGGAAGAATTCTTAAATAGGATTACTGATTTTAGAGAAAAAATAGCTAATGTTCTGTAGGGAAAATCAGCTAACATTCTGAATTTTGGAAATTGTATTTTCCATCAGAAAGGAATCATTTGCATCCCTACTGAACAGACATTATTTGTATTGCTATCTGACAAAAATCAAGGTACAAATTAACATCAACCCCTTCAGAATTACAGCATACCTTTATCAATAGTAAATAACAAGTTACACAAAGATGCAAAGGTACATGCCTAGAGATTCAGATAATCCGCAGGCAGGCCTGATAATCAAACCCTAGCATAACTAAGAAAGAACAGGCAAAAGTCCCTTTAGTTTTTTTCAGGCTTTTGGATAATTTTCCTTAACACCATTTTACAAAGGTTTTTCTCTTCCGTATCTTACTGATGTCAAGGAGACTAGAATTACTGGGAAGGGTATTCTCAGATATAGTATCAAGTTATCCCATTGTAAAAAAATACCAAAAACCAAAAAACTAATCTTGAAGCTATCCACATGATTAAAGAAAAACTATACGATTTTGAGCGAGAGCAGAAACTGCTCTTAGAAAGCATAGTATTAGTGAGTTCTTACAGGCTCCCAGGTAGCTACATCATCAGAGAGAAGGAAGCGCCAGAAGAGGTATTTTACCCATGTTTGGTCAATACGAGGGAGTGCAGAATTGCTTTTGACACAGTCTAGAGGCTGACATTGATACCATGCCAGAGACCCGTAAGCATGTTGTGCTTTCTCAAAGGTCTTCTCTGTGAGCTGAGCTGCCTTCGAACTTAGAACATGAATTGTATGGTTTTACCTTGAACAAGATTCTGGAAATAGTTTATAAAATAATATCTGCATATAGGCCTCACCTTGGAGAGAGCTCATGACATTCCTGGGCACTGCAGTGCTACCAGATACCATGAGAAATAGAGGCAGGACAAGAATACCAAGGGAGGGTTGCTCAGCATAGATGACTGATGTGACCATTGTGATGATCTGACCAACTCCAAAGTTCATTCCCATGTCACCACTAAAACATTTTTTCCCCTTCATTGCTGATGTCTGAGAGGAAATTTCTTTCCTCTACCCTCTTAGGTTTATTCGTAGGGGCCTGCAAAGTAAACTGACAAATGACAGAATAATGGAAGAAAAAACATAAATTACTTTAATTAATATTTTCTGTGTGAAAGAGTCCAACAGGAAGGAAGTGAAACTCAAAGAAGTAGTTAGACTTGGGGGCTTATATTCCATTTTTAAGAAAGGAAAGGGGGTTTGGAGGAAAGTGAGTAGGAAATATATGGGGAACCTGATGGGAGATAAGCGCTATTTTCATAAGGTTTGTTTATGTAGACTCACCTCAGTGCCCATTCTCCACCTTTGGGGACAAGAGTCACTCTCTTCTTCCTGGTTCGTGAGAGGGGGCCCCGGTCTCAGGGAAAATTCATGCCCTGCTTTTAGGGAGAAAAGGGGAGGGAAGATTTCTTCCTGCATCTGCTGATTTTCAATTGCTTTCACCTCAAAACCATATTTATGCCACAGTGGCATATTTTGAGGTGGCATTTTTTTTTAAATTTATTTATTTGTGGCTGTGTTGGGTCTTCGTTTCTGTGCGAGGGCTTTCTCTAGCTGCGGTGAGCGGGGGCCGCTCTTCATCGCGGTGCGCGGTCCTCTTCTTATCGTGGCCTCTCTTGTTGCGGAGCACAGGCTCCAGACGCGCAGGCTCAGTAATTGTGGCTCACGGGCCTAGTTGCTCCGCGGCATGTGGGATCTTCCCAGACCAGGGCTCGAACCCGTGTCCCCTGCATTAGCAGGCAGAGTGTCAACCACTGCGCCACCAGGGAAGCCCCCGAGTTCTTCAGCTTTTTTATAAGATAGCCTCAATTTAAAATAATTACACTCATTAGTTTCACTCAGTAAGAGAATGCAATTCTATGCAATCGGTTTGTCAGACATATATCACAAAATAAAACAACCGAATAAAAGAATTGAGCATCCCTTCTCCAAACCGTCTTCCTCTCTGTTGCTCTCATGTTCCCTCTTTCTAACACCTAATTTCTATCCGTGGCAAGCCCTCCACCTCGGGTGACGCTAACTGTGTGAGTCCCCATAAACCAGACGTCCATCTGTTCTTTCTTTCTTTCGATTACTTCCGATGATAAAGCCACTCCTCTGTTACTGAGGTGGTGGCAACAATGGATATTTGTAGTGCGCTCCATCTTTTGTATGCCCTTCATTGAAGGCTGCTGAGTTGGTAGCTTCACGAAGGAGGATGCACTCTTCGGCATTTGTACGTGTGTGTTTGGGGAAGAGGGTTTTGTCATCGTTTTCATTCAAAAAGAAATGCTGACAGCTTCACTCCAAATGAATAGTGTATACTTTTCCATGTCATCAATATTGACATTTGGAAATCGTATTCATTAGTCCGTGATCTGGAAGGAAACTATTTTAATGGCTCTTGGCCCTTGCATCTGTGATTCTCTTGTCATTGAAATCTGTAAAAAATTGATATTAACTCTGAAATTTTATACTTTTAAACATTATTGACTTCCTGGGAAGAAGTCATATGTTAGAACCTTACAGCATACACTTCAGCTATAGAAAAACTATTAAGTGCTGTTTATTTAATTTAATAACACAGATCTAGGCCATTGAATTTTTTAGCCAGACTTATTAAGATATAATTCACATATGATTATAACTCATCCATTTAGAGTGTAAAATTCAGTCGTTTTTAGTATATTCACAGATATGTGCAATGATCACGACGGTTAATTTTAAAACATTTTTGTCACCTCAAGAAGAAATCCCATACCTATCACCCTACTATCCCCACAAGCCTCCTAGCCCTAAGCAATCACTTACTGCATTTTTCTTAAATCTCTAAAGCCTTCATGAATCAGCACTTTGCTACAAATCTACAGCTCTCTCTGCCACTATTTCTTTAATTAGAAACTTCTTTTGGAGCAGTGTTAGGTTTACAGAAATATTAAGCAGATATAGAGATTCCATTTATTCTGTTCTCCTGCCAACGCCCCATTCCCTTTTCCCCAATTATTAACATCTTGCATTAGTGGTACATTTTTACAATTGATGAACCAATACTGATATATTGTTGTTAATTAAGTTTTACATTAGAGTTCACTATTTGTGTTGTACGTTCTATAGGTTTGGATAAATGTATAATGACATGTATTGACCATTACAATCTCATACATAATAGTTTCACTGCCCTAAAAATTCTTGTAATCTACCTGTTCATCATTCCTCTCTTGTCCCTAATTCCTGGCAACCCCTAATCTTTTTAGTGTCTCCATAGTTTTGCCTTTTCCAGAGTGTTGTAGAGTTGGAAGATCTTCTTCCGTGTTATCTTCCAGAAGTTTTATAGCTTTGTGTTTTATATTTAGGTCTGTGCTCTATTTTCACTTAATGTTCGTGAAAGGTGTAAGGTTTGTTTCTAAATTCACTTGTTTTTTTTTTTTTTTTGCATGTGGATGTCTAGTTATTCTAACATTGTTTGTTGAAAAGACTATCTTTGTTCATCATATTGCCTCTGTTCCTTTATCAAAATCAGTTGACTGTATTGGTCTTGGTCTGTTTCTGGGCTTTCTATTCAGTTCCATTGATCTATTTGTCTATTCTTTTGCCCATACCACACTGTCTTGATTACTGTTAACTTTATAGTAAGTCTTGATTTTGGGTAATGTTAATCCTCCAACTTTGTTCTCTCCCTTCAACACTGTGTCAGCCATTCTGGGTTTTGACAAACCTTAGAATCCGTTTGTCAATATCCACAAGATCACTTGGGATTTTGATTGGGATTAATTAAATCTGTAGATCAAGTTGGGAAGAACTGACATCTTAACAATTTTGATCATCCTATACATGACCATGTAGTATCTCTCCATTTATTTAAATTATTTGATTTCTTTCATCACAGGTTTGTAGTTTTTCCTCATATAGATATTACACATATTTTCTTCGACTTATACCTAAGTATTTCATTTTTGGGTGTTAATGTAAATGATATTGTGTTTTTAATTTCAAAACCCAGTTGTACATTGCTGGTGTACAGGGAAGCAATTAATTTGTATATGTGAAAAATGTATCCTGCAACCTTGCTATAATTGCTTATTAGTTCTCAAAGTTTTTTGTTGATTCTGTGAGATTTCCTACATAGATGATCATGTCATCTACAAAAACAGTTTTATTTCTTCCTTTCCAATTTATATACTTTTAATTTCCTTTTTTTGTCTAATTATATTAGCTGTGAATTCTAGGACAATGTTGAAAAAATGTGTTAAGAGGCGATATCCTTGCCTGGTTCTTTTTTATTTATTTATTTATTTTTGGCTGCGTTGGGTCTTCGTTTCTGTGCGAGGGCTTTCTCCAGTTGCGGCCAGCGGGGGCCACTCTTCATCGCGGTGCGTGGGCCCCTCGCTATCGTTGCCTCTCTTGTTGCGGAGCACAGGCTCCAGGTGCGCAGGCTCAGTAGTTGTGGCTCACGGGCCTGGCTGCTCCGCGGCATGTGGGATCTTCCCAGACCAGGGCTCGAGCCCGTGTCCCCTGCATCGGCAGGCAGATTCTCAACCACTGCGCCACCAGGGAAGCCCCCTTGCCTTGTTTTTTTTTTTTTTAATTTTATTTATTTACTTATTTATTTATTTATGGCTGCGCTGGGTCCTCGCTTCTGTGCGAGGGGCCCCGCCCCGGCCGCGGCAAGCGGGGGCCACCCTTCATCGCGGCGCGCGGGCCTCCCACCACCGCGGCCTCTCCCGCCGCGGAGCACAGGCTCCAGACGCGCAGGCCCAGCAATTGTGGCTCACGGGCCCAGTCGCTCCGCGGCACGCGGGATCCTCCCAGACCAGGGCTCGAACCCGTATCCCCTGCATTAGCAGGCAGATTCTCAACCACTGCGCCACCAGGTAAGCCCCCTTGCCTTGTTCTTAATGTTACTGAGAAAGCATCTAGTTTCTCACTAATAAATATTATATTAGCTGTAGGTGTTTTGTAAATTCTCATTATTAAGTTGCAATAGTTCCCTTCTATTTCTAGTTTACTGAACGTTTTTGTCATGAATGAATGCTGGATTTGTCAAATGCTTTTTCTGTATCTATTAATAGGACCATATAGTTTTTCTTCTTTAACCTGTTTATATGATGAATTACACTAGTTGGTTTTCTTATGTTGAACCAGCCTTGTATACCTGGAATAAATCCCACTTGCCCATGGTGTATAATTCTGTTCATACATAGTTGGATTTGATTGACTAATATTTTGTTCAGGATTTTTGCAACTATATTCATTTGTCTGAATTTTTCCTTTTTTTGGTAATGCTTTGTATGCTTTTGGTGTTAGGAAAATGCTGGTTTCATAGAATGAGTTAGAAAGTATTCATTCTAGTTCTATTTTTAGAGAATAAGCATACATTTTCCCTAAAATATTTGTTAAAATTCACCAGTGAACCAATCTGGCCCTAGTGCTTTCTTTTTGGCAGGTTATTAATTATAGTTTCAAATCCTTTAATAGATACAGGCCTATTGAGATTGTCTGTTTCTCCGTGTGTAATTTTGGTGCTGGAACAACTGGACAGCTACATGCAAAAAAAAAAAAAATGAATCTAGACAAAGACCTTAGACTTTTCATATACATTAAATGGATCATAGAACTCAATATAAAATGCAACAGGACTTCATTAAAATAAAGTAATAATAAAGTAAAATGTAATGCCCCCGGTAAGCCTTTTGAGATTCTTAAATCATGTGTTTCTCCCTAATTATACCTTAATTTCACCTGGTTTATACCTCTGCAATATTTATAAAAGAAATCTTGCATGTTATATGTACATGCCTATCAACTCCATTGGACTGTGACCTCGTTGAGGGCTGGTAGGATGTGTCATTCATCTTTGGTGCCAGTTCAACATTTGTTCTGGTACAAAATAGTAAGTAGAACATATCCTTTGAATTGAACAATGCAGAGTTTTTGTTAATTGAAAATTCAGTTTCACAGGCCTACAATTACTAAACGGTATAGGGACACAAAACTCTTTATAACTAAAACATTCACGAGTCCATTTATGAAATCAGTGTCCTCTCAGCTCTCCTTTGCTCATCGTAGTGGAATTGATCCCCACCCACCAGGTCAGGTGTTTGATTAGTTCTTTTTGATAGGGGAATGGTGCCAATAACCACTAATCAAAACAATTGCAATGAAGTTGATTGCAAGGGAAATAGTCCCATCAAAGGAGTATGATTAGACTTGATAAAAGAGGGGCAAAGGGAAGGGAGAAGGAAAAGCAGAAGTGTACAAGCAATCTCCCCAAGTAAGGGGGAAGACCAAAAAGAAGGAAGAGTGGGGCAGTGGTGGAGGTTCTCCCCAGGTTCTCTGCAGGCAGACAGCGGGAACAAGCAGGGCAGGGAGGTGGTGGTGAGTAAGGACACCTCAGTGTTGTAGGTGTAAGGACACCTACAGTATGGAGCTGCAGGCTTAAACTTTCCAGAATAAATCTCAGCTTTGGATAGGAGCCTGTTATCAGACCCACCCTCAAATCACTAGGCACTAACTATCCTATGGAAAAGGGCAGAGTCCCAAATTTTGATTAAAAATAATATATGAGCTTAAAAGAAATATAAGCCTATATATTTTTAACAGAGAAACTTAACATATCTACTAGATATTGGGAAATCTGAGCTCTTATGAACCCAAATAAAAGCAGGGAAAAGATAGCAGAGATACTGTTTGAAAGTGACCGGTTTTTTGGTGTGTATGTCCATGCAGGTAGCCCTTACTTTGTGTGCCCATGGTTTGTTGACTGGTGCACATTGTGCTACTCACAATTGCTCCTTGTCAAAGTATCATTTTCATAAATTAAACTCATGACTCATGCAAATGTAAAATCAGTATATGGCACAGATTTAATGAACCCATTAATAAGAGAACTGGCATGATGGTAGTGCTGATTCAAAAGAACTAAATGGGGTAGAAGCTTTTCTAGTAGCTGGAAGAATTCTTAAATAGGATTACTGATTTTAGAGAAAAAATAGCTAATGTTCTGTAGGGAAAATCAGCTAACATTCTGAATTTTGGAAATTGTATTTTCCATCAGAAAGGAATCATTTGCATCCCTACTGAACAGACATTATTTGTATTGCTATCTGACAAAAATCAAGGTACAAATTAACATCAACCCCTTCAGAATTACAGCATACCTTTATCAATAGTAAATAACAAGTTACACAAAGATGCAAAGGTACATGCCTAGAGATTCAGATAATCCGCAGGCAGGCCTGATAATCAAACCCTAGCATAACTAAGAAAGAACAGGCAAAAGTCCCTTTAGTTTTTTTCAGGCTTTTGGATAATTTTCCTTAACACCATTTTACAAAGGTTTTTCTCTTCCGTATCTTACTGATGTCAAGGAGACTAGAATTACTGGGAAGGGTATTCTCAGATATAGTATCAAGTTATCCCATTGTAAAAAAATACCAAAAACCAAAAAACTAATCTTGAAGCTATCCACATGATTAAAGAAAAACTATACGATTTTGAGCGAGAGCAGAAACTGCTCTTAGAAAGCATAGTATTAGTGAGTTCTTACAGGCTCCCAGGTAGCTACATCATCAGAGAGAAGGAAGCGCCAGAAGAGGTATTTTACCCATGTTTGGTCAATACGAGGGAGTGCAGAATTGCTTTTGACACAGTCTAGAGGCTGACATTGATACCATGCCAGAGACCCGTAAGCATGTTGTGCTTTCTCAAAGGTCTTCTCTGTGAGCTGAGCTGCCTTCGAACTTAGAACATGAATTGTATGGTTTTACCTTGAACAAGATTCTGGAAATAGTTTATAAAATAATATCTGCATATAGGCCTCACCTTGGAGAGAGCTCATGACATTCCTGGGCACTGCAGTGCTACCAGATACCATGAGAAATAGAGGCAGGACAAGAATACCAAGGGAGGGTTGCTCAGCATAGATGACTGATGTGACCATTGTGATGATCTGACCAACTCCAAAGTTCATTCCCATGTCACCACTAAAACATTTTTTCCCCTTCATTGCTGATGTCTGAGAGGAAATTTCTTTCCTCTACCCTCTTAGGTTTATTCGTAGGGGCCTGCAAAGTAAACTGACAAATGACAGAATAATGGAAGAAAAAACATAAATTACTTTAATTAATATTTTCTGTGTGAAAGAGTCCAACAGGAAGGAAGTGAAACTCAAAGAAGTAGTTAGACTTGGGGGCTTATATTCCATTTTTAAGAAAGGAAAGGGGGTTTGGAGGAAAGTGAGTAGGAAATATATGGGGAACCTGATGGGAGATAAGCGCTATTTTCATAAGGTTTGTTTATGTAGACTCACCTCAGTGCCCATTCTCCACCTTTGGGGACAAGAGTCACTCTCTTCTTCCTGGTTCGTGAGAGGGGGCCCCGGTCTCAGGGAAAATTCATGCCCTGCTTTTAGGGAGAAAAGGGGAGGGAAGATTTCTTCCTGCATCTGCTGATTTTCAATTGCTTTCACCTCAAAACCATATTTATGCCACAGTGGCATATTTTGAGGTGGCATTTTTTTTTAAATTTATTTATTTGTGGCTGTGTTGGGTCTTCGTTTCTGTGCGAGGGCTTTCTCTAGCTGCGGTGAGCGGGGGCCGCTCTTCATCGCGGTGCGCGGTCCTCTTCTTATCGTGGCCTCTCTTGTTGCGGAGCACAGGCTCCAGACGCGCAGGCTCAGTAATTGTGGCTCACGGGCCTAGTTGCTCCGCGGCATGTGGGATCTTCCCAGACCAGGGCTCGAACCCGTGTCCCCTGCATTAGCAGGCAGAGTGTCAACCACTGCGCCACCAGGGAAGCCCCCGAGTTCTTCAGCTTTTTTATAAGATAGCCTCAATTTAAAATAATTACACTCATTAGTTTCACTCAGTAAGAGAATGCAATTCTATGCAATCGGTTTGTCAGACATATATCACAAAATAAAACAACCGAATAAAAGAATTGAGCATCCCTTCTCCAAACCGTCTTCCTCTCTGTTGCTCTCATGTTCCCTCTTTCTAACACCTAATTTCTATCCGTGGCAAGCCCTCCACCTCGGGTGACGCTAACTGTGTGAGTCCCCATAAACCAGACGTCCATCTGTTCTTTCTTTCTTTCGATTACTTCCGATGATAAAGCCACTCCTCTGTTACTGAGGTGGTGGCAACAATGGATATTTGTAGTGCGCTCCATCTTTTGTATGCCCTTCATTGAAGGCTGCTGAGTTGGTAGCTTCACGAAGGAGGATGCACTCTTCGGCATTTGTACGTGTGTGTTTGGGGAAGAGGGTTTTGTCATCGTTTTCATTCAAAAAGAAATGCTGACAGCTTCACTCCAAATGAATAGTGTATACTTTTCCATGTCATCAATATTGACATTTGGAAATCGTATTCATTAGTCCGTGATCTGGAAGGAAACTATTTTAATGGCTCTTGGCCCTTGCATCTGTGATTCTCTTGTCATTGAAATCTGTAAAAAATTGATATTAACTCTGAAATTTTATACTTTTAAACATTATTGACTTCCTGGGAAGAAGTCATATGTTAGAACCTTACAGCATACACTTCAGCTATAGAAAAACTATTAAGTGCTGTTTATTTAATTTAATAACACAGATCTAGGCCATTGAATTTTTTAGCCAGACTTATTAAGATATAATTCACATATGATTATAACTCATCCATTTAGAGTGTAAAATTCAGTCGTTTTTAGTATATTCACAGATATGTGCAATGATCACGACGGTTAATTTTAAAACATTTTTGTCACCTCAAGAAGAAATCCCATACCTATCACCCTACTATCCCCACAAGCCTCCTAGCCCTAAGCAATCACTTACTGCATTTTTCTTAAATTTCTAAAGCCTTCATGAATCAGCACTTTGCTACAAATCTACAGCTCTCTCTGCCACTATTTCTTTAATTAGAAACTTCTTTTGGAGCAGTGTTAGGTTTACAGAAATATTAAGCAGATATAGAGATTCCATTTATTCTGTTCTCCTGCCAACGCCCCATTCCCTTTTCCCCAATTATTAACATCTTGCATTAGTGGTACATTTTTACAATTGATGAACCAATACTGATATATTGTTGTTAATTAAGTTTTACATTAGAGTTCACTATTTGTGTTGTACGTTCTATAGGTTTGGATAAATGTATAATGACATGTATTGACCATTACAATCTCATACATAATAGTTTCACTGCCCTAAAAATTCTTGTAATCTACCTGTTCATCATTCCTCTCTTGTCCCTAATTCCTGGCAACCCCTAATCTTTTTAGTGTCTCCATAGTTTTGCCTTTTCCAGAGTGTTGTAGAGTTGGAAGATCTTCTTCCGTGTTATCTTCCAGAAGTTTTATAGCTTTGTGTTTTATATTTAGGTCTGTGCTCTATTTTCACTTAATGTTCGTGAAAGGTGTAAGGTTTGTTTCTAAATTCACTTGTTTTTTTTTTTTTTTGCATGTGGATGTCTAGTTATTCCAACATTGTTTGTTGAAAAGACTATCTTTGTTCATCATATTGCCTCTGTTCCTTTATCAAAATCAGTTGACTGTATTGGTCTTGGTCTGTTTCTGGGCTTTCTATTCAGTTCCATTGATCTATTTGTCTATTCTTTTGCCCATACCACACTGTCTTGATTACTGTTAACTTTATAGTAAGTCTTGATTTTGGGTAATGTTAATCCTCCAACTTTGTTCTCTCCCTTCAACACTGTGTCAGCCATTCTGGGTTTTGACAAACCTTAGAATCCGTTTGTCAATATCCACAAGATCACTTGGGATTTTGATTGGGATTAATTAAATCTGTAGATCAAGTTGGGAAGAACTGACATCTTAACAATTTTGATCATCCTATACATGACCATGTAGTATCTCTCCATTTATTTAAATTATTTGATTTCTTTCATCACAGGTTTGTAGTTTTTCCTCATATAGATATTACACATATTTTCTTCGACTTATACCTAAGTATTTCATTTTTGGGTGTTAATGTAAATGATATTGTGTTTTTAATTTCAAAACCCAGTTGTACACTGCTGGTGTACAGGGAAGCAATTAATTTGTATATGTGAAAAATGTATCCTGCAACCTTGCTATAATTGCTTATTAGTTCTCAAAGTTTTTTGTTGATTCTGTGAGATTTCCTACATAGATGATCATGTCATCTACAAAAACAGTTTTATTTCTTCCTTTCCAATTTATATACTTTTAATTTCCTTTTTTTGTCTAATTATATTAGCTGTGAATTCTAGGACAATGTTGAAAAAATGTGTTAAGAGGCGATATCCTTGCCTGGTTCTTTTTTATTTATTTATTTATTTTTGGCTGCGTTGGGTCTTCGTTTCTGTGCGAGGGCTTTCTCCAGTTGCGGCCAGCGGGGGCCACTCTTCATCGCGGTGCGTGGGCCCCTCGCTATCGTTGCCTCTCTTGTTGCGGAGCACAGGCTCCAGGTGCGCAGGCTCAGTAGTTGTGGCTCACGGGCCTGGCTGCTCCGCGGCATGTGGGATCTTCCCAGACCAGGGCTCGAGCCCGTGTCCCCTGCATCGGCAGGCAGATTCTCAACCACTGCGCCACCAGGGAAGCCCCCTTGCCTTTTTTTTTTTTTTTTTAATTTTATTTATTTACTTATTTATTTATTTATGGCTGCGCTGGGTCCTCGCTTCTGTGCGAGGGGCCCCGCCCCGGCCGCGGCAAGCGGGGGCCACCCTTCATCGCGGCGCGCGGGCCTCCCACCACCGCGGCCTCTCCCGCCGCGGAGCACAGGCTCCAGACGCGCAGGCCCAGCAATTGTGGCTCACGGGCCCAGCCGCTCCGCGGCACGCGGGATCCTCCCAGACCAGGGCTCGAACCCGTATCCCCTGCATTAGCAGGCAGATTCTCAACCACTGCGCCACCAGGTAAGCCCCCTTGCCTTGTTCTTAATCTTACTGAGAAAGCATCTAGTTTCTCACTAATAAATATTATATTAGCTGTAGGTGTTTTGTAAATTCTCATTATTAAGTTGCAATAGTTCCCTTCTATTTCTAGTTTACTGAACGTTTTTGTCATGAATGAATGCTGGATTTGTCAAATGCTTTTTCTGTATCTATTAATAGGACCATATAGTTTTTCTTCTTTAACCTGTTTATATGATGAATTACACTAGTTGGTTTTCTTATGTTGAACCAGCCTTGTATACCTGGAATAAATCCCACTTGCCCATGGTGTATAATTCTGTTCATACATAGTTGGATTTGATTGACTAATATTTTGTTCAGGATTTTTGCAACTATATTCATTTGTCTGAATTTTTCCTTTTTTTGGTAATGCTTTGTATGCTTTTGGTGTTAGGAAAATGCTGGTTTCATAGAATGAGTTAGAAAGTATTCATTCTAGTTCTATTTTTAGAGAATAAGCATACATTTTCCCTAAAATATTTGTTAAAATTCACCAGTGAACCAATCTGGCCCTAGTGCTTTCTTTTTGGCAGGTTATTAATTATAGTTTCAAATCCTTTAATAGATACAGGCCTATTGAGATTGTCTGTTTCTCCGTGTGTAATTTTGGTGCTGGAACAACTGGACAGCTACATGCAAAAAAAAAAAAAAATGAATCTAGACAAAGACCTTACACTTTTCATATACATTAAATGGATCATAGAACTCAATATAAAATGCAACAGGACTTCATTAAAATAAAATAATAATAAAATAAAATGTAATGCCCCCGGTAAGCCTTTTGAGATTCTTAAATCATGTGTTTCTCCCTAATTATGCCTTAATTTCACCTGGTTTATACCTCTGCAATATTTATAAAAGAAATCTTGCATGTTATATGTACATGCCTATCAACTCCATTGGACTGTGACCTCGTTGAGGGCTGGTAGGATGTGTCATTCATCTTTGGTGCCAGTTCAACATTTGTTCTGGTACAAAATAGTAAGTAGAACATATCCTTTGAATTGAACAATGCAGAGTTTTTGTTAATTGAAAATTCAGTTTCACAGGCCTACAATTACTAAACGGTATAGGGACACAAAACTCTTTATAACTAAAACATTCACGAGTCCATTTATGAAATCAGTGTCCTCTCAGCTCTCCTTTGCTCATCGTAGTGGAATTGATCCCCACCCACCAGGTCAGGTGTTTGATTAGTTCTTTTTGATAGGGGAATGGTGCCAATAACCACTAATCAAAACAATTGCAATGAAGTTGATTGCAAGGGAAATAGTCCCATCAAAGGAGTATGATTAGACTTGATAAAAGAGGGGCAAAGGGAAGGGAGAAGGAAAAGCAGAAGTGTACAAGCAATCTCCCCAAGTAAGGGGGAAGACCAAAAAGAAGGAAGAGTGGGGCAGTGGTGGAGGTTCTCCCCAGGTTCTCTGCAGGCAGACAGCGGGAACAAGCAGGGCAGGGAGGTGGTGGTGAGTAAGGACACCTCAGTGTTGTAGGTGTAAGGACACCTACAGTATGGAGCTGCAGGCTTAAACTTTCCAGAATAAATCTCAGCTTTGGATAGGAGCCTGTTATCAGACCCACCCTCAAATCACTAGGCACTAACTATCCTATGGAAAAGGGCAGAGTCCAAAATTTTGATTAAAAATAATATATGAGCTTAAAAGAAATATAAGCCTATATATTTTTAACAGAGAAACTTAACATATCTACTAGATATTGGGAAATCTGAGCTCTTATGAACCCAAATAAAAGCAGGGAAAAGATAGCAGAGATACTGTTTGAAAGTGACCGGTTTTTTGGTGTGTATGTCCATGCAGGTAGCCCTTACTTTGTGTGCCCATGGTTTGTTGACTGGTGCACATTGTGCTACTCACAATTGCTCCTTGTCAAAGTATCATTTTCATAAATTAAACTCATGACTCATGCAAATGTAAAATCAGTATATGGCACAGATTTAATGAACCCATTAATAAGAGAACTGGCATGATGGTAGTGCTGATTCAAAAGAACTAAATGGGGTAGAAGCTTTTCTAGTAGCTGGAAGAATTCTTAAATAGGATTACTGATTTTAGAGAAAAAATAGCTAATGTTCTGTAGGGAAAATCAGCTAACATTCTGAATTTTGGAAATTGTATTTTCCATCAGAAAGGAATCATTTGCATCCCTACTGAACAGACATTATTTGTATTGCTATCTGACAGAAATCAAGGTACAAATTAACATCAACCCCTTCAGAATTACAGCATACCTTTATCAATAGTAAATAACAAGTTACACAAAGATGCAAAGGTACATGCCTAGAGATTCAGATAATCCGCAGGCAGGCCTGATAATCAAACCCTAGCATAACTAAGAAAGAACAGGCAAAAGTCCCTTTAGTTTTTTTCAGGCTTTTGGATAATTTTCCTTAACACCATTTTACAAAGGTTTTTCTCTTCCGTATCTTACTGATGTCAAGGAGACTAGAATTACTGGGAAGGGTATTCTCAGATATAGTATCAAGTTATCCCATTGTAAAAAATACCAAAAACCAAAAAACTAATCTTGAAGCTATCCACATGATTAAAGAAAAACTATACGATTTTGAGCGAGAGCAGAAACTGCTCTTAGAAAGCATAGTATTAGTGAGTTCTTACAGGCTCCCAGGTAGCTACATCATCAGAGAGAAGGAAGCGCCAGAAGAGGTATTTTACCCATGTTTGGTCAATACGAGGGAGTGCAGAATTGCTTTTGACACAGTCTAGAGGCTGACATTGATACCATGCCAGAGACCCGTAAGCATGTTGTGCTTTCTCAAAGGTCTTCTCTGTGAGCTGAGCTGCCTTCGAACTTAGAACATGAATTGTATGGTTTTACCTTGAACAAGATTCTGGAAATAGTTTATAAAATAATATCTGCATATAGGCCTCACCTTGGAGAGAGCTCATGACATTCCTGGGCACTGCAGTGCTACCAGATACCATGAGAAATAGAGGCAGGACAAGAATACCAAGGGAGGGTTGCTCAGCATAGATGACTGATGTGACCATTGTGATGATCTGACCAACTCCAAAGTTCATTCCCATGTCACCACTAAAACATTTTTTCCCCTTCATTGCTGATGTCTGAGAGGAAATTTCTTTCCTCTACCCTCTTAGGTTTATTCGTAGGGGCCTGCAAAGTAAACTGACAAATGACAGAATAATGGAAGAAAAAACATAAATTACTTTAATTAATATTTTCTGTGTGAAAGAGTCCAACAGGAAGGAAGTGAAACTCAAAGAAGTAGTTAGACTTGGGGGCTTATATTCCATTTTTAAGAAAGGAAAGGGGGTTTGGAGGAAAGTGAGTAGGAAATATATGGGGAACCTGATGGGAGATAAGCGCTATTTTCATAAGGTTTGTTTATGTAGACTCACCTCAGTGCCCATTCTCCACCTTTGGGGACAAGAGTCACTCTCTTCTTCCTGGTTCGTGAGAGGGGGCCCCGGTCTCAGGGAAAATTCATGCCCTGCTTTTAGGGAGAAAAGGGGAGGGAAGATTTCTTCCTGCATCTGCTGATTTTCAATTGCTTTCACCTCAAAACCATATTTATGCCACAGTGGCATATTTTGAGGTGGCATTTTTTTTTAAATTTATTTATTTGTGGCTGTGTTGGGTCTTCGTTTCTGTGCGAGGGCTTTCTCTAGCTGCGGTGAGCGGGGGCCGCTCTTCATCGCGGTGCGCGGTCCTCTTCTTATCGTGGCCTCTCTTGTTGCGGAGCACAGGCTCCAGACGCGCAGGCTCAGTAATTGTGGCTCACGGGCCTAGTTGCTCCGCGGCATGTGGGATCTTCCCAGACCAGGGCTCGAACCCGTGTCCCCTGCATTAGCAGGCAGAGTGTCAACCACTGCGCCACCAGGGAAGCCCCCGAGTTCTTCAGCTTTTTTATAAGATAGCCTCAATTTAAAATAATTACACTCATTAGTTTCACTCAGTAAGAGAATGCAATTCTATGCAATCGGTTTGTCAGACATATATCACAAAATAAAACAACCGAATAAAAGAATTGAGCATCCCTTCTCCAAACCGTCTTCCTCTCTGTTGCTCTCATGTTCCCTCTTTCTAACACCTAATTTCTATCCGTGGCAAGCCCTCCACCTCGGGTGACGCTAACTGTGTGAGTCCCCATAAACCAGACGTCCATCTGTTCTTTCTTTCTTTCGATTACTTCCGATGATAAAGCCACTCCTCTGTTACTGAGGTGGTGGCAACAATGGATATTTGTAGTGCGCTCCATCTTTTGTATGCCCTTCATTGAAGGCTGCTGAGTTGGTAGCTTCACGAAGGAGGATGCACTCTTCGGCATTTGTACGTGTGTGTTTGGGGAAGAGGGTTTTGTCATCGTTTTCATTCAAAAAGAAATGCTGACAGCTTCACTCCAAATGAATAGTGTATACTTTTCCATGTCATCAATATTGACATTTGGAAATCTTATTCATTAGTCTGTGATCTGGAAGGAAACTATTTTAATGGCTCTTGGCCCTTGCATCTGTGATTCTCTTGTCATTGAAATCTGTAAAAACTTGATATTAACTCTGAAATTTTATACTTTTAAACATTATTGACTTCCTGGGAAGAAGTCATATGTTAGAACCTTACAGCATACACTTCAGCTATAGAAAAACTATTAAGTGCTGTTTATTTAATTTAATAACACAGATCTAGGCCATTGAATTTTTTAGCCAGACTTATTAAGATATAATTCACATATGATTATAACTCATCCATTTAGAGTGTAAAATTCAGTCGTTTTTAGTATATTCACAGATATGTGCAATGATCACGACGGTTAATTTTAAAACATTTTTGTCACCTCAAGAAGAAATCCCATACCTATCACCCTACTATCCCCACAAGCCTCCTAGCCCTAAGCAATCACTTACTGCATTTTTCTTAAATCTCTAAAGCCTTCATGAATCAGCACTTTGCTACAAATCTACAGCTCTCTCTGCCACTATTTCTTTAATTAGAAACTTTTTTTGGAGCAGTGTTAGGTTTACAGAAATATTAAGCAGATATAGAGATTCCATTTATTCTATTCTCCTGCCAACGCCCCATTCCCTTTTCCCCAATTATTAACATCTTGCATTAGTGGTACATTTTTACAATTGATGAGCCAATACTGATATATTGTTGTTAATTAAGTTTTACATTAGAGTTCACTATTTGTGTTGTACGTTCTATAGGTTTGGATAAATGTATAATGACATGTATTGACCATTACAATCTCATACATAATAGTTTCACTGCCCTAAAAATTCTTGTAATCTACCTGTTCATCATTCCTCTCTTGTCCCTAATTCCTGGCAACCCCTAATCTTTTTAGTGTCTCCATAGTTTTGCCTTTTCCAGAGTGTTGTAGAGTTGGAAGATCTTCTTCCGTGTTATCTTCCAGAAGTTTTATAGCTTTGTGTTTTATATTTAGGTCTGTGCTCTATTTTCACTTAATGTTCGTGAAAGGTGTAAGGTTTGTTTCTAAATTCACTTGTTTTTTTTTTTTTTTGCATGTGGATGTCTAGTTATTCCAACATTGTTTGTTGAAAAGACTATCTTTGTTCATCATATTGCCTCTGTTCCTTTATCAAAATCAGTTGACTGTATTGGTCTTGGTCTGTTTCTGGGCTTTCTATTCAGTTCCATTGATCTATTTGTCTATTCTTTTGCCCATACCACACTGTCTTGATTACTGTTAACTTTATAGTAAGTCTTGATTTTGGGTAATGTTAATCCTCCAACTTTGTTCTCTCCCTTCAACACTGTGTCAGCCATTCTGGGTTTTGACAAACCTTAGAATCCGTTTGTCAATATCCACAAGATCACTTGGGATTTTGATTGGGATTAATTAAATCTGTAGATCAAGTTGGGAAGAACTGACATCTTAACAATTTTGATCATCCTATACATGACCATGTAGTATCTCTCCATTTATTTAAATTATTTGATTTCTTTCATCACAGGTTTGTAGTTTTTCCTCATATAGATATTACACATATTTTCTTCGACTTATACCTAAGTATTTCATTTTTGGGTGTTAATGTAAATGATATTGTGTTTTTAATTTCAAAACCCAGTTGTACACTGCTGGTGTACAGGGAAGCAATTAATTTGTATATGTGAAAAATGTATCCTGCAACCTTGCTATAATTGCTTATTAGTTCTCAAAGTTTTTTGTTGATTCTGTGAGATTTCCTACATAGATGATCATGTCATCTACAAAAACAGTTTTATTTCTTCCTTTCCAATTTATATACTTTTAATTTCCTTTTTTTGTCTAATTATATTAGCTGTGAATTCTAGGACAATGTTGAAAAAATGTGTTAAGAGGCGATATCCTTGCCTGGTTCTTTTTTATTTATTTATTTATTTTTGGCTGCGTTGGGTCTTCGTTTCTGTGCGAGGGCTTTCTCCAGTTGCGGCCAGCGGGGGCCACTCTTCATCGCGGTGCGTGGGCCCCTCGCTATCGTTGCCTCTCTTGTTGCGGAGCACAGGCTCCAGGTGCGCAGGCTCAGTAGTTGTGGCTCACGGGCCTGGCTGCTCCGCGGCATGTGGGATCTTCCCAGACCAGGGCTCGAGCCCGTGTCCCCTGCATCGGCAGGCAGATTCTCAACCACTGCGCCACCAGGGAAGCCCCCTTGCCTTGTTTTTTTTTTTTTTAATTTTATTTATTTACTTATTTATTTATTTATGGCTGCGCTGGGTCCTCGCTTCTGTGCGAGGGGCCCCCCCCCGGCCGCGGCAAGCGGGGGCCACCCTTCATCGCGGCGCGCGGGCCTCCCACCACCGCGGCCTCTCCCGCCGCGGAGCACAGGCTCCAGACGCGCAGGCCCAGCAATTGTGGCTCACGGGCCCAGCCGCTCCGCGGCACGCGGGATCCTCCCAGACCAGGGCTCGAACCCGTATCCCCTGCATTAGCAGGCAGATTCTCAACCACTGCGCCACCAGGTAAGCCCCCTTGCCTTGTTCTTAATCTTACTGAGAAAGCATCTAGTTTCTCACTAATAAATATTATATTAGCTGTAGGTGTTTTGTAAATTCTCATTATTAAGTTGCAATAGTTCCCTTCTATTTCTAGTTTACTGAACGTTTTTGTCATGAATGAATGCTGGATTTGTCAAATGCTTTTTCTGTATCTATTAATAGGACCATATAGTTTTTCTTCTTTAACCTGTTTATATGATGAATTACACTAGTTGGTTTTCTTATGTTGAACCAGCCTTGTATACCTGGAATAAATCCCACTTGCCCATGGTGTATAATTCTGTTCATACATAGTTGGATTTGATTGACTAATATTTTGTTCAGGATTTTTGCAACTATATTCATTTGTCTGAATTTTTCCTTTTTTTGGTAATGCTTTGTATGCTTTTGGTGTTAGGAAAATGCTGGTTTCATAGAATGAGTTAGAAAGTATTCATTCTAGTTCTATTTTTAGAGAATAAGCATACATTTTCCCTAAAATATTTGTTAAAATTCACCAGTGAACCAATCTGGCCCTAGTGCTTTCTTTTTGGCAGGTTATTAATTATAGTTTCAAATCCTTTAATAGATACAGGCCTATTGAGATTGTCTGTTTCTCCGTGTGTAATTTTGGTGCTGGAACAACTGGACAGCTACATGCAAAAAAAAAAAAAAATGAATCTAGACAAAGACCTTACACTTTTCATATACATTAAATGGATCATAGAACTCAATATAAAATGCAACAGGACTTCATTAAAATAAAGTAATAATAAAATAAAATGTAATGCCCCCGGTAAGCCTTTTGAGATTCTTAAATCATGTGTTTCTCCCTAATTATGCCTTAATTTCACCTGGTTTATACCTCTGCAATATTTATAAAAGAAATCTTGCATGTTATATGTACATGCCTATCAACTCCATTGGACTGTGACCTCGTTGAGGGCTGGTAGGATGTGTCATTCATCTTTGGTGCCAGTTCAACATTTGTTCTGGTACAAAATAGTAAGTAGAACATATCCTTTGAATTGAACAATGCAGAGTTTTTGTTAATTGAAAATTCAGTTTCACAGGCCTACAATTACTAAACGGTATAGGGACACAAAACTCTTTATAACTAAAACATTCACGAGTCCATTTATGAAATCAGTGTCCTCTCAGCTCTCCTTTGCTCATCGTAGTGGAATTGATCCCCACCCACCAGGTCAGGTGTTTGATTAGTTCTTTTTGATAGGGGAATGGTGCCAATAACCACTAATCAAAACAATTGCAATGAAGTTGATTGCAAGGGAAATAGTCCCATCAAAGGAGTATGATTAGACTTGATAAAAGAGGGGCAAAGGGAAGGGAGAAGGAAAAGCAGAAGTGTACAAGCAATCTCCCCAAGTAAGGGGGAAGACCAAAAAGAAGGAAGAGTGGGGCAGTGGTGGAGGTTCTCCCCAGGTTCTCTGCAGGCAGACAGCGGGAACAAGCAGGGCAGGGAGGTGGTGGTGAGTAAGGACACCTCAGTGTTGTAGGTGTAAGGACACCTACAGTATGGAGCTGCAGGCTTAAACTTTCCAGAATAAATCTCAGCTTTGGATAGGAGCCTGTTATCAGACCCACCCTCAAATCACTAGGCACTAACTATCCTATGGAAAAGGGCAGAGTCCAAAATTTTGATTAAAAATAATATATGAGCTTAAAAGAAATATAAGCCTATATATTTTTAACAGAGAAACTTAACATATCTACTAGATATTGGGAAATCTGAGCTCTTATGAACCCAAATAAAAGCAGGGAAAAGATAGCAGAGATACTGTTTGAAAGTGACCGGTTTTTTGGTGTGTATGTCCATGCAGGTAGCCCTTACTTTGTGTGCCCATGGTTTGTTGACTGGTGCACATTGTGCTACTCACAATTGCTCCTTGTCAAAGTATCATTTTCATAAATTAAACTCATGACTCATGCAAATGTAAAATCAGTATATGGCACAGATTTAATGAACCCATTAATAAGAGAACTGGCATGATGGTAGTGCTGATTCAAAAGAACTAAATGGGGTAGAAGCTTTTCTAGTAGCTGGAAGAATTCTTAAATAGGATTACTGATTTTAGAGAAAAAATAGCTAATGTTCTGTAGGGAAAATCAGCTAACATTCTGAATTTTGGAAATTGTATTTTCCATCAGAAAGGAATCATTTGCATCCCTACTGAACAGACATTATTTGTATTGCTATCTGACAAAAATCAAGGTACAAATTAACATCAACCCCTTCAGAATTACAGCATACCTTTATCAATAGTAAATAACAAGTTACACAAAGATGCAAAGGTACATGCCTAGAGATTCAGATAATCCGCAGGCAGGCCTGATAATCAAACCCTAGCATAACTAAGAAAGAACAGGCAAAAGTCCCTTTAGTTTTTTTCAGGCTTTTGGATAATTTTCCTTAACACCATTTTACAAAGGTTTTTCTCTTCCGTATCTTACTGATGTCAAGGAGACTAGAATTACTGGGAAGGGTATTCTCAGATATAGTATCAAGTTATCCCATTGTAAAAAAATACCAAAAACCAAAAAACTAATCTTGAAGCTATCCACATGATTAAAGAAAAACTATACGATTTTGAGCGAGAGCAGAAACTGCTCTTAGAAAGCATAGTATTAGTGAGTTCTTACAGGCTCCCAGGTAGCTACATCATCAGAGAGAAGGAAGCGCCAGAAGAGGTATTTTACCCATGTTTGGTCAATACGAGGGAGTGCAGAATTGCTTTTGACACAGTCTAGAGGCTGACATTGATACCATGCCAGAGACCCGTAAGCATGTTGTGCTTTCTCAAAGGTCTTCTCTGTGAGCTGAGCTGCCTTCGAACTTAGAACATGAATTGTATGGTTTTACCTTGAACAAGATTCTGGAAATAGTTTATAAAATAATATCTGCATATAGGCCTCACCTTGGAGAGAGCTCATGACATTCCTGGGCACTGCAGTGCTACCAGATACCATGAGAAATAGAGGCAGGACAAGAATACCAAGGGAGGGTTGCTCAGCATAGATGACTGATGTGACCATTGTGATGATCTGACCAACTCCAAAGTTCATTCCCATGTCACCACTAAAACATTTTTTCCCCTTCATTGCTGATGTCTGAGAGGAAATTTCTTTCCTCTACCCTCTTAGGTTTATTCGTAGGGGCCTGCAAAGTAAACTGACAAATGACAGAATAATGGAAGAAAAAACATAAATTACTTTAATTAATATTTTCTGTGTGAAAGAGTCCAACAGGAAGGAAGTGAAACTCAAAGAAGTAGTTAGACTTGGGGGCTTATATTCCATTTTTAAGAAAGGAAAGGGGGTTTGGAGGAAAGTGAGTAGGAAATATATGGGGAACCTGATGGGAGATAAGCGCTATTTTCATAAGGTTTGTTTATGTAGACTCACCTCAGTGCCCATTCTCCACCTTTGGGGACAAGAGTCACTCTCTTCTTCCTGGTTCGTGAGAGGGGGCCCCGGTCTCAGGGAAAATTCATGCCCTGCTTTTAGGGAGAAAAGGGGAGGGAAGATTTCTTCCTGCATCTGCTGATTTTCAATTGCTTTCACCTCAAAACCATATTTATGCCACAGTGGCATATTTTGAGGTGGCATTTTTTTTTAAATTTATTTATTTGTGGCTGTGTTGGGTCTTCGTTTCTGTGCGAGGGCTTTCTCTAGCTGCGGTGAGCGGGGGCCGCTCTTCATCGCGGTGCGCGGTCCTCTTCTTATCGTGGCCTCTCTTGTTGCGGAGCACAGGCTCCAGACGCGCAGGCTCAGTAATTGTGGCTCACGGGCCTAGTTGCTCCGCGGCATGTGGGATCTTCCCAGACCAGGGCTCGAACCCGTGTCCCCTGCATTAGCAGGCAGAGTGTCAACCACTGCGCCACCAGGGAAGCCCCCGAGTTCTTCAGCTTTTTTATAAGATAGCCTCAATTTAAAATAATTACACTCATTAGTTTCACTCAGTAAGAGAATGCAATTCTATGCAATCGGTTTGTCAGACATATATCACAAAATAAAACAACCGAATAAAAGAATTGAGCATCCCTTCTCCAAACCGTCTTCCTCTCTGTTGCTCTCATGTTCCCTCTTTCTAACACCTAATTTCTATCCGTGGCAAGCCCTCCACCTCGGGTGACGCTAACTGTGTGAGTCCCCATAAACCAGACGTCCATCTGTTCTTTCTTTCTTTCGATTACTTCCGATGATAAAGCCACTCCTCTGTTACTGAGGTGGTGGCAACAATGGATATTTGTAGTGCGCTCCATCTTTTGTATGCCCTTCATTGAAGGCTGCTGAGTTGGTAGCTTCACGAAGGAGGATGCACTCTTCGGCATTTGTACGTGTGTGTTTGGGGAAGAGGGTTTTGTCATCGTTTTCATTCAAAAAGAAATGCTGACAGCTTCACTCCAAATGAATAGTGTATACTTTTCCATGTCATCAATATTGACATTTGGAAATCGTATTCATTAGTCCGTGATCTGGAAGGAAACTATTTTAATGGCTCTTGGCCCTTGCATCTGTGATTCTCTTGTCATTGAAATCTGTAAAAAATTGATATTAACTCTGAAATTTTATACTTTTAAACATTATTGACTTCCTGGGAAGAAGTCATATGTTAGAACCTTACAGCATACACTTCAGCTATAGAAAAACTATTAAGTGCTGTTTATTTAATTTAATAACACAGATCTAGGCCATTTAATTTTTTAGCCAGACTTATTAAGATATAATTCACATATGATTATAACTCATCCATTTAGAGTGTAAAATTCAGTCGTTTTTAGTATATTCACAGATATGTGCAATGATCACGACGGTTAATTTTAAAACATTTTTGTCACCTCAAGAAGAAATCCCATACCTATCACCCTACTATCCCCACAAGCCTCCTAGCCCTAAGCAATCACTTACTGCATTTTTCTTAAATCTCTAAAGCCTTCATGAATCAGCACTTTGCTACAAATCTACAGCTCTCTCTGCCACTATTTCTTTAATTAGAAACTTCTTTTGGAGCAGTGTTAGGTTTACAGAAATATTAAGCAGATATAGAGATTCCATTTATTCTGTTCTCCTGCCAACGCCCCATTCCCTTTTCCCCAATTATTAACATCTTGCATTAGTGGTACATTTTTACAATTGATGAACCAATACTGATATATTGTTGTTAATTAAGTTTTACATTAGAGTTCACTATTTGTGTTGTACGTTCTATAGGTTTGGATAAATGTATAATGACATGTATTGACCATTACAATCTCATACATAATAGTTTCACTGCCCTAAAAATTCTTGTAATCTACCTGTTCATCATTCCTCTCTTGTCCCTAATTCCTGGCAACCCCTAATCTTTTTAGTGTCTCCATAGTTTTGCCTTTTCCAGAGTGTTGTAGAGTTGGAAGATCTTCTTCCGTGTTATCTTCCAGAAGTTTTATAGCTTTGTGTTTTATATTTAGGTCTGTGCTCTATTTTCACTTAATGTTCGTGAAAGGTGTAAGGTTTGTTTCTAAATTCACTTGTTTTTTTTTTTTTTTTGCATGTGGATGTCTAGTTATTCTAACATTGTTTGTTGAAAAGACTATCTTTGTTCATCATATTGCCTCTGTTCCTTTATCAAAATCAGTTGACTGTATTGGTCTTGGTCTGTTTCTGGGCTTTCTATTCAGTTCCATTGATCTATTTGTCTATTCTTTTGCCCATACCACACTGTCTTGATTACTGTTAACTTTATAGTAAGTCTTGATTTTGGGTAATGTTAATCCTCCAACTTTGTTCTCTCCCTTCAACACTGTGTCAGCCATTCTGGGTTTTGACAAACCTTAGAATCCGTTTGTCAATATCCACAAGATCACTTGGGATTTTGATTGGGATTAATTAAATCTGTAGATCAAGTTGGGAAGAACTGACATCTTAACAATTTTGATCATCCTATACATGACCATGTAGTATCTCTCCATTTATTTAAATTATTTGATTTCTTTCATCACAGGTTTGTAGTTTTTCCTCATATAGATATTACACATATTTTCTTCGACTTATACCTAAGTATTTCATTTTTGGGTGTTAATGTAAATGATATTGTGTTTTTAATTTCAAAACCCAGTTGTACACTGCTGGTGTACAGGGAAGCAATTAATTTGTATATGTGAAAAATGTATCCTGCAACCTTGCTATAATTGCTTATTAGTTCTCAAAGTTTTTTGTTGATTCTGTGAGATTTCCTACATAGATGATCATGTCATCTACAAAAACAGTTTTATTTCTTCCTTTCCAATTTATATACTTTTAATTTCCTTTTTTTGTCTAATTATATTAGCTGTGAATTCTAGGACAATGTTGAAAAAATGTGTTAAGAGGCGATATCCTTGCCTGGTTCTTTTTTATTTATTTATTTATTTATTTTTGGCTGCGTTGGGTCTTCGTTTCTGTGCGAGGGCTTTCTCCAGTTGCGGCCAGCGGGGGCCACTCTTCATCGCGGTGCGTGGGCCCCTCGCTATCGTTGCCTCTCTTGTTGCGGAGCACAGGCTCCAGGTGCGCAGGCTCAGTAGTTGTGGCTCACGGGCCTGGCTGCTCCGCGGCATGTGGGATCTTCCCAGACCAGGGCTCGAGCCCGTGTCCCCTGCATCGGCAGGCAGAGTCTCAACCACTGCGCCACCAGGGAAGCCCCCTTGCCTTGTCCTTTTTTGTTTTTTTTTTAAATTTTATTTATTGATTTATTGATTTATTGATTTATTGATTTATTTATGGCTGCGCTGGGTCCTCGCTTCTGTGCGAGGGGCCCCCCCCCGGCCGCGGCAAGCGGGGGCCACCCTTCATCGCGGCGCGCGGGCCTCCCACCACCGCGGCCTCTCCCGCCGCGGAGCACAGGCTCCAGACGCGCAGGCCCAGCAATTGTGGCTCACGGGCCCAGTCGCTCCGCGGCACGCGGGATCCTCCCAGACCAGGGCTCGAACCCGTATCCCCTGCATTAGCAGGCAGATTCTCAACCACTGCGCCACCAGGTAAGCCCCCTTGCCTTGTTCTTAATGTTACTGAGAAAGCATCTAGTTTCTCACTAATAAATATTATATTAGCTGTAGGTGTTTTGTAAATTCTCATTATTAAGTTGCAATAGTTCCCTTCTATTTCTAGTTTACTGAACGTTTTTGTCATGAATGAATGCTGGATTTGTCAAATGCTTTTTCTGTATCTATTAATAGGACCATATAGTTTTTCTTCTTTAACCTGTTTATATGATGAATTACACTAGTTGGTTTTCTTATGTTGAACCAGCCTTGTATACCTGGAATAAATCCCACTTGCCCATGGTGTATAATTCTGTTCATACATAGTTGGATTTGATTGACTAATATTTTGTTCAGGATTTTTGCAACTATATTCATTTGTCTGAATTTTTCCTTTTTTTGGTAATGCTTTGTATGCTTTTGGTGTTAGGAAAATGCTGGTTTCATAGAATGAGTTAGAAAGTATTCATTCTAGTTCTATTTTTAGAGAATAAGCATACATTTTCCCTAAAATATTTGTTAAAATTCACCAGTGAACCAATCTGGCCCTAGTGCTTTCTTTTTGGCAGGTTATTAATTATAGTTTCAAATCCTTTAATAGATACAGGCCTATTGAGATTGTCTGTTTCTCCGTGTGTAATTTTGGTGCTGGAACAACTGGACAGCTACATGCAAAAAAAAAAAAAAATGGATCTAGACAAAGACCTTAGACTTTTCATATACATTAAATGGATCATAGAACTCAATATAAAATGCAACAGGACTTCATTAAAATAAAGTAATAATAAAGTAAAATGTAATGCCCCCGGTAAGCCTTTTGAGATTCTTAAATCATGTGTTTCTCCCTAATTATACCTTAATTTCACCTGGTTTATACCTCTGCAATATTTATAAAAGAAATCTTGCATGTTATATGTACATGCCTATCAACTCCATTGGACTGTGACCTCGTTGAGGGCTGGTAGGATGTGTCATTCATCTTTGGTGCCAGTTCAACATTTGTTCTGGTACAAAATAGTAAGTAGAACATATCCTTTGAATTGAACAATGCAGAGTTTTTGTTAATTGAAAATTCAGTTTCACAGGCCTACAATTACTAAATGGTATAGGGACACAAAACTCTTTATAACTAAAACATTCACGAGTCCATTTATGAAATCAGTGTCCTCTCAGCTCTCCTTTGCTCATCGTAGTGGAATTGATCCCCACCCACCAGGTCAGGTGTTTGATTAGTTCTTTTTGATAGGGGAATGGTGCCAATAACCACTAATCAAAACAATTGCAATGAAGTTGATTGCAAGGGAAATAGTCCCATCAAAGGAGTATGATTAGACTTGGTAAAAGAGGGGCAAAGGGAAGGGAGAAGGAAAAGCAGAAGTGTACAAGCAATCTCCCCAAGTAAGGGGGAAGACCAAAAAGAAGGAAGAGTGGGGCAGTGGTGGAGGTTCTCCCCAGGGTTCTCTCCAGGCAGACAGCGGGAACAAGCAGGGCAGGGAGGTGGTGGTGAGTAAGGACACCTCAGTGTTGTAGGTGTAAGGACACCTACAGTATGGAGCTGCAGGCTTAAACTTTCCAGAATAAATCTCAGCTTTGGATAGGAGCCTGTTATCAGACCCACCCTCAAATCACTAGGCACTAACTATCCTGTGGAAAAGGGCAGAGTCCAAAATTTTGATTAAAAATAATATATGAGCTTAAAAGAAATATAAGCCTATATATTTTTAACAGAGAAACTTAACATATCTACTAGATATTGGGAAATCTGAGCTCTTATGAACCCAAATAAAAGCAGGGAAAAGGTAGCAGAGATACTGTTTGAAAGTGACCGATTTTTTGGTGTGTATGTCCATGCAGGTAGCCCTTACTTTGTGTGCCCATGGTTTGTTGACTGGTGCACATTGTGCTACTCACAATTGCTCCTTGTCAAAGTATCATTTTCATAAATTAAACTCATGACTCTCATGCAAATGTAAAATGAGTATATGGCACAGATTTAATGAACCCATTAATAAGAGAACTGGCATGATGGTAGTGCTGATTCAAAAGAACTAAATGGGGTAGAAGCTTTTCGAGTAGCTGGAAGAATTCTTAAATAGGATTACTGATTTTAGAGAAAAAATAGCTAATGTTCTGTAGGGAAAATCAGCTAACATTCTGAATTTTGGAAATTGTATTTTCCATCAGAAAGGAATCATTTGCATCCCTACTGAACACACATTATTTGTATTGCTATCTGACAGAAATCAAGGTACAAATTAACATCAACCCCTTCAGAATTACAGCATACCTTTATCTATAGTAAATAACAAGTTACACAAAGATGCAAAGGTACATGCCTAGAGATTCAGATAATCCGCAGGCAGGCCTGATAATCAAACCCTAGCATAACTAAGAAAGAACAGGCAAAAGTCCCTTTAGTTTTTTTCAGGCTTTTGGATAATTTTCCTTAACACCATTTTACAAAGGTTTTTCTCTTCCGTATCTTACTGATGTCAAGGAGACTAGAATTACTGGGAAGGGTATTCTCAGATATAGTATCAAGTTATCCCATTGTAAAAAATACCAAAAACCAAAAAACTAATCTTGAAGCTATCCACATGATTAAAGAACATCTATACCATGTGGGGGACAATTTTGAGTGAGAGCAGAAACTGCTCTTAGAAAGCATAGTATTAGTGAGTTCTTACAGGCTCCCAGGTAGCTACATCATCAGAGAGAAGGAAGCACCAGAAGAGGTATTTTACCCATGTTTGGTCAATACGAGGGAGTGCAGAATTGCTTTTGACACAGTCTAGAGGCTGACATTGATACCATGCCAGAGACCCGTAAGCATGTTGTGCTTTCTCAAAGGTCTTCTCTGTGAGCTGAGCTGCCTTCGAACTTAGAACATGAATTGTATGGTTTTACCTTGAACAAGATTCTGGAAATAGTTTATAAAATAATATCTGCATATAGGCCTCACCTTGGAGAGAGCTCATGACATTCCTGGGCACTGCAGTGCTACCAGATACCATGAGAAATAGAGGCAGGACAAGAATACCAAGGGAGGGTTGCTCAGCATAGATGACTGATGTGACCATTGTGATGATCTGACCAACTCCAAAGTTCATTCCCATGTCACCACTAAAACATTTTTTCCCCTTCATTGCTGATGTCTGAGAGGAAATTTCTTTCCTCTACCCTCTTAGGTTTATTCTTAGGGGCCTGCAAAGTAAACTGAGAAACGACAGAATAATGGAAGAAAAAACATAAATTATTTTAATTAATATTTTCTGTGCGAAAGAGTCCAACAGGAAGGAAGTGAAACTCAAAGAAGTAGTTAGACTTGGGGGCTTATATTCCATTTTTAAGAAAGGAAAGGGGGTTTGGAGGAAAGTGAGTAGGAAATATATGGGGAACCTGATGGGAGATAAGCGCTATTTTCATAAGGTTTGTTTATGTAGACTCACCTCAGTGCCCATTCTCCACCTTTGGGGACAAGAGTCACTCTCTTCTTCCTGGTTCGTGAGAGGGGGCCCCGGTCTCAGGGAAAATTCATGCCCTGCTTTTAGGGAGAAAAGGGGAGGGAAGATTTCTTCCTGCATCTGCTGATTTTCAGTTGCTTTCAGCTCAAAACCATATTTATGCCAAAGTGGCATATTTTGAGGTGGCATTTTTTTTTTTTTAATTTATTTATTTGTGGCTGTGTTGGGTCTTCGTTTCTGTGCGAGGGCTTTCTCTAGCTGCGGTGAGCGGGGGCCACTCTTCATCGCGGTGCGCGGGCCTCTTATCATCGTGGCCTCTCTTGTTGCGGAGCACAGGCTCCAGACGCGCAGGCTCAGTAGGTGTGGCTCACGGGTCCAGTTGCTCCGCGGCATGTGGGATCTTCCCAGACCAGGGCTCGAACCCGTGTCCCCTGCATTAGCAGGCAGAGTGTCAACCACTGTGCCACCAGGGAAGCCCCCGAGTTCTTCAGCTTTTTTATAAGATAGCCTCAATTTAAAATAATTACACTCATTAGTTTCACTCAGTAAGAGAATGCAACTCTATGCAATCGGTTTGTCAGACATATATCACAAAATAAAACAACCGAATAAAATAATTGAGCATCCCTTCTCCAAACCGTCTTCCTCTCTGTTGCTCTCATGTTCCCTCTTTCTAACACCTAATTTCTATCCGTGGCAAGCCCTCCACCTCGGGTGACGCTTACTGTGTGAGTCCCCATAAAGCAGACGTCCATCTGTTCTTTCTTTCTTTCGATTACTTCCGATGATAAAGCCACTCCTCTGTTACTGAGGTGGTGGCAACAATGGATATTTGTAGTGCGTTCCATCTTTTGTATGCCCTTCATTGAAGGCTGCTGAGTTGGTAGCTTCACGAAGGAGGATGCACTCTTCGGCATTTGTACGTGTGTGTTTGGGGAAGAGGGTTTTGTCATCGTTTTCATTCAAAAATAAATGCCGACAGCTTCACTCCAAATGAATAGTGTATACTTTTCCATGTCATCAATATTGACATTTGGAAATCGTATTCATTAGTCCGTGATCTGGAAGGAAACTATTTTAATGGCTCTTGGCCCTTGCATCTGTGATTCTCTTGTCACTGAAATCTGTAAAAAATTGATATTAACTCTGAAATTTTATACTTTTAAACATTATTGACTTCCTGGGAAGAAGTCATATGTTAGAACCTTACAGCATACACTTCAGCTGTAGAAAAACTATTAAGTGTTGTTTATTTAATTTAATAACACAGATCTAGGCCATTTAATTTTTTAGCCAGATTTATTAAGATATAATTCACATATGAGTATAACTCATCCATTTAGAGTGTAAAATTCAGTCGTTTTTAGTATATTCACAGATATGTGCAATGATCACGACGGTTAATTTTAAAACATTTTTGTCACCTCAAGAAGAAATCCCATACCTGTCACCCTACTATCCCCACAAGCCTCCTAGCCCTAAGCAATCACTTACTGCATTTTTGTTAAATCTCTAAAACCTTCATGAATCAGCACTTTGCTACAAATCTACAACTCTCTCTGCCACTATTTCTTTAATTAGAAACTTCTTTTGGAGCAGTGTTAGGTTTACAGAAATATTAAGCAGATATAGAGATTCCATTTATTCTATTCTCCTGCCAACGCCCCATTCCCTTTTCCCCAATTATTAGCATCTTGCATTAGTGGTACATTTTTACAATTGATGAACCAATACTGATATATTGTTGTTAATTAAGTTTTACATTAGAGTTCACTATTTGTGTTGTACGCTCTGTAGGTTTGGATAAATGTATAATGACATGTATTGACCATTACAATCTCATACATAATAGTTTCACTGCCCTAAAAATTCTTGTAATCTACCTGTTCATCATTCCTCTCTTGTCCCTAATTCCTGGCAACCCCTAATCTTTTTAGTGTCTCCATAGTTTTGCCTCTTCCAGAGTGTTGTAGAGTTGGAAGATTTTCTTCCATGTTATCTTCCAGAAGTATTATAGCTTTGTGTTTTATATTTAGGTCTGTGCTCTATTCTCACTTAATGTTCGTGAAAGGTGTAAGGTTTGTTTCTAAATTCACTTTTTTTTTTCTTTTTTTTTTGCATGTGGATGTCTAGTTATTCCAACATTGTTTGTTGAAAAGACTATCTTTGTTCATCATATTGCCTCTGTTCCTTTGTCAAAATCAGTTGACTGTATATGTCTTGGTCTATTTCTGGGCTTTCTTTTCAGTTCCATTGATCTATTTGTCTATTCTTTTGCCCATACCACACTGTCTTGATTACTGTTAACTTTATAGTAAGTCTTGATTTTGGGTAATGTTAATCCTCCAACTTTGTTCTCTCCCTTCAATACTGTGTCAGCCATTCTGGGTTTTGACAAACTTTAGAATCAGTTTGTCAGTATCCACAAGATCACTTGGGATTTTGATTGGGATTAATTAAATCTGCAGATCAAGTTGGGAAGAACTGACATCTTAACAATTTTGATCATCCTATACATGAACATGTAGTATCTCTCCATTTATTTAAATTATTTGATTTCTTTCATCACAGGTTTGTAGTTTTTCCTCATATAGCTATTACTCATATTGTCTTCGACTTATACCTAAGTATTTCATTTTTGGGTGTTAATGTAAATGATATTGTGTTTTTAATTTCAAAACCCAGTTGTACACTGCTGGTGTACAGGGAAGCAATTAATTTGTATATGTGAAAAATGTATCCTGCAACCTTGCTATAATTGCTTATTAGTTCTCAAAGTTTTTTGTTGATTCTGTGAGATTTCCTACATAGATGATCATGTCATCTACAAAAACAGTTTTATTTCTTCCTTTCCAATTTATATACTTTTAATTTCCTTTTTTTGTCTAATTATATTAGCTGTGAGTTCTAGGACAATGTTGAAAAAATGTGTTAAGAGGCGATATCCTTGCCTTGTTCTTTTTTATTTATTTATTTATTTATTTTTGGCTGCGTTGGGTCTTCGTTTCTGTGCGAGGGCTTTCTCCAGTTGCGGCCAGCGGGGGCCACTCTTCATCGCGGTGCGTGGGCCCCTCGCTATCGTTGCCTCTCTTGTTGCGGAGCACAGGCTCCAGGTGCGCAGGCTCAGTAGTTGTGGCTCACGGGCCTGGCTGCTCCGCGGCATGTGGGATCTTCCCAGACCAGGGCTCGAGCCCGTGTCCCCTGCATCGGCAGGCAGAGTCTCAACCACTGCGCCACCAGGGAAGCCCCCTTGCCTTGTCCTTTTTTGTTTTTTTTTTAAATTTTATTTATTGATTTATTGATTTATTGATTTATTGATTTATTTATGGCTGCGCTGGGTCCTCGCTTCTGTGCGAGGGGCCCCCCCCCGGCCGCGGCAAGCGGGGGCCACCCTTCATCGCGGCGCGCGGGCCTCCCACCACCGCGGCCTCTCCCGCCGCGGAGCACAGGCTCCAGACGCGCAGGCCCAGCAATTGTGGCTCACGGGCCCAGTCGCTCCGCGGCACGCGGGATCCTCCCAGACCAGGGCTCGAACCCGTATCCCCTGCATTAGCAGGCAGATTCTCAACCACTGCGCCACCAGGTAAGCCCCCTTGCCTTGTTCTTAATGTTACTGAGAAAGCATCTAGTTTCTCACTAATAAATATTATATTAGCTGTAGGTGTTTTGTAAATTCTCATTATTAAGTTGCAATAGTTCCCTTCTATTTCTAGTTTACTGAACGTTTTTGTCATGAATGAATGCTGGATTTGTCAAATGCTTTTTCTGTATCTATTAATAGGACCATATAGTTTTTCTTCTTTAACCTGTTTATATGATGAATTACACTAGTTGGTTTTCTTATGTTGAACCAGCCTTGTATACCTGGAATAAATCCCACTTGCCCATGGTGTATAATTCTGTTCATACATAGTTGGATTTGATTGACTAATATTTTGTTCAGGATTTTTGCAACTATATTCATTTGTCTGAATTTTTCCTTTTTTTGGTAATGCTTTGTATGCTTTTGGTGTTAGGAAAATGCTGGTTTCATAGAATGAGTTAGAAAGTATTCATTCTAGTTCTATTTTTAGAGAATAAGCATACATTTTCCCTAAAATATTTGTTAAAATTCACCAGTGAACCAATCTGGCCCTAGTGCTTTCTTTTTGGCAGGTTATTAATTATAGTTTCAAATCCTTTAATAGATACAGGCCTATTGAGATTGTCTGTTTCTCCGTGTGTAATTTTGGTGCTGGAACAACTGGACAGCTACATGCAAAAAAAAAAAAAATGAATCTAGACAAAGACCTTAGACTTTTCATATACATTAAATGGATCATAGAACTCAATATAAAATGCAACAGGACTTCATTAAAATAAAGTAATAATAAAGTAAAATGTAATGCCCCCGGTAAGCCTTTTGAGATTCTTAAATCATGTGTTTCTCCCTAATTATACCTTAATTTCACCTGGTTTATACCTCTGCAATATTTATAAAAGAAATCTTGCATGTTATATGTACATGCCTATCAACTCCATTGGACTGTGACCTCGTTGAGGGCTGGTAGGATGTGTCATTCATCTTTGGTGCCAGTTCAACATTTGTTCTGGTACAAAATAGTAAGTAGAACATATCCTTTGAATTGAACAATGCAGAGTTTTTGTTAATTGAAAATTCAGTTTCACAGGCCTACAATTACTAAATGGTATAGGGACACAAAACTCTTTATAACTAAAACATTCACGAGTCCATTTATGAAATCAGTGTCCTCTCAGCTCTCCTTTGCTCATCGTAGTGGAATTGATCCCCACCCACCAGGTCAGGTGTTTGATTAGTTCTTTTTGATAGGGGAATGGTGCCAATAACCACTAATCAAAACAATTGCAATGAAGTTGATTGCAAGGGAAATAGTCCCATCAAAGGAGTATGATTAGACTTGGTAAAAGAGGGGCAAAGGGAAGGGAGAAGGAAAAGCAGAAGTGTACAAGCAATCTCCCCAAGTAAGGGGGAAGACCAAAAAGAAGGAAGAGTGGGGCAGTGGTGGAGGTTCTCCCCAGGGTTCTCTCCAGGCAGACAGCGGGAACAAGCAGGGCAGGGAGGTGGTGGTGAGTAAGGACACCTCAGTGTTGTAGGTGTAAGGACACCTACAGTATGGAGCTGCAGGCTTAAACTTTCCAGAATAAATCTCAGCTTTGGATAGGAGCCTGTTATCAGACCCACCCTCAAATCACTAGGCACTAACTATCCTGTGGAAAAGGGCAGAGTCCAAAATTTTGATTAAAAATAATATATGAGCTTAAAAGAAATATAAGCCTATATATTTTTAACAGAGAAACTTAACATATCTACTAGATATTGGGAAATCTGAGCTCTTATGAACCCAAATAAAAGCAGGGAAAAGGTAGCAGAGATACTGTTTGAAAGTGACCGATTTTTTGGTGTGTATGTCCATGCAGGTAGCCCTTACTTTGTGTGCCCATGGTTTGTTGACTGGTGCACATTGTGCTACTCACAATTGCTCCTTGTCAAAGTATCATTTTCATAAATTAAACTCATGACTCTCATGCAAATGTAAAATGAGTATATGGCACAGATTTAATGAACCCATTAATAAGAGAACTGGCATGATGGTAGTGCTGATTCAAAAGAACTAAATGGGGTAGAAGCTTTTCGAGTAGCTGGAAGAATTCTTAAATAGGATTACTGATTTTAGAGAAAAAATAGCTAATGTTCTGTAGGGAAAATCAGCTAACATTCTGAATTTTGGAAATTGTATTTTCCATCAGAAAGGAATCATTTGCATCCCTACTGAACACACATTATTTGTATTGCTATCTGACAGAAATCAAGGTACAAATTAACATCAACCCCTTCAGAATTACAGCATACCTTTATCTATAGTAAATAACAAGTTACACAAAGATGCAAAGGTACATGCCTAGAGATTCAGATAATCCGCAGGCAGGCCTGATAATCAAACCCTAGCATAACTAAGAAAGAACAGGCAAAAGTCCCTTTAGTTTTTTTCAGGCTTTTGGATAATTTTCCTTAACACCATTTTACAAAGGTTTTTCTCTTCCGTATCTTACTGATGTCAAGGAGACTAGAATTACTGGGAAGGGTATTCTCAGATATAGTATCAAGTTATCCCATTGTAAAAAATACCAAAAACCAAAAAACTAATCTTGAAGCTATCCACATGATTAAAGAACATCTATACCATGTGGGGGACAATTTTGAGTGAGAGCAGAAACTGCTCTTAGAAAGCATAGTATTAGTGAGTTCTTACAGGCTCCCAGGTAGCTACATCATCAGAGAGAAGGAAGCACCAGAAGAGGTATTTTACCCATGTTTGGTCAATACGAGGGAGTGCAGAATTGCTTTTGACACAGTCTAGAGGCTGACATTGATACCATGCCAGAGACCCGTAAGCATGTTGTGCTTTCTCAAAGGTCTTCTCTGTGAGCTGAGCTGCCTTCGAACTTAGAACATGAATTGTATGGTTTTACCTTGAACAAGATTCTGGAAATAGTTTATAAAATAATATCTGCATATAGGCCTCACCTTGGAGAGAGCTCATGACATTCCTGGGCACTGCAGTGCTACCAGATACCATGAGAAATAGAGGCAGGACAAGAATACCAAGGGAGGGTTGCTCAGCATAGATGACTGATGTGACCATTGTGATGATCTGACCAACTCCAAAGTTCATTCCCATGTCACCACTAAAACATTTTTTCCCCTTCATTGCTGATGTCTGAGAGGAAATTTCTTTCCTCTACCCTCTTAGGTTTATTCTTAGGGGCCTGCAAAGTAAACTGAGAAACGACAGAATAATGGAAGAAAAAACATAAATTATTTTAATTAATATTTTCTGTGCGAAAGAGTCCAACAGGAAGGAAGTGAAACTCAAAGAAGTAGTTAGACTTGGGGGCTTATATTCCATTTTTAAGAAAGGAAAGGGGGTTTGGAGGAAAGTGAGTAGGAAATATATGGGGAACCTGATGGGAGATAAGCGCTATTTTCATAAGGTTTGTTTATGTAGACTCACCTCAGTGCCCATTCTCCACCTTTGGGGACAAGAGTCACTCTCTTCTTCCTGGTTCGTGAGAGGGGGCCCCGGTCTCAGGGAAAATTCATGCCCTGCTTTTAGGGAGAAAAGGGGAGGGAAGATTTCTTCCTGCATCTGCTGATTTTCAGTTGCTTTCAGCTCAAAACCATATTTATGCCAAAGTGGCATATTTTGAGGTGGCATTTTTTTTTTTTTAATTTATTTATTTGTGGCTGTGTTGGGTCTTCGTTTCTGTGCGAGGGCTTTCTCTAGCTGCGGTGAGCGGGGGCCACTCTTCATCGCGGTGCGCGGGCCTCTTATCATCGTGGCCTCTCTTGTTGCGGAGCACAGGCTCCAGACGCGCAGGCTCAGTAGGTGTGGCTCACGGGTCCAGTTGCTCCGCGGCATGTGGGATCTTCCCAGACCAGGGCTCGAACCCGTGTCCCCTGCATTAGCAGGCAGAGTGTCAACCACTGTGCCACCAGGGAAGCCCCCGAGTTCTTCAGCTTTTTTATAAGATAGCCTCAATTTAAAATAATTACACTCATTAGTTTCACTCAGTAAGAGAATGCAACTCTATGCAATCGGTTTGTCAGACATATATCACAAAATAAAACAACCGAATAAAATAATTGAGCATCCCTTCTCCAAACCGTCTTCCTCTCTGTTGCTCTCATGTTCCCTCTTTCTAACACCTAATTTCTATCCGTGGCAAGCCCTCCACCTCGGGTGACGCTTACTGTGTGAGTCCCCATAAAGCAGACGTCCATCTGTTCTTTCTTTCTTTCGATTACTTCCGATGATAAAGCCACTCCTCTGTTACTGAGGTGGTGGCAACAATGGATATTTGTAGTGCGTTCCATCTTTTGTATGCCCTTCATTGAAGGCTGCTGAGTTGGTAGCTTCACGAAGGAGGATGCACTCTTCGGCATTTGTACGTGTGTGTTTGGGGAAGAGGGTTTTGTCATCGTTTTCATTCAAAAATAAATGCCGACAGCTTCACTCCAAATGAATAGTGTATACTTTTCCATGTCATCAATATTGACATTTGGAAATCGTATTCATTAGTCCGTGATCTGGAAGGAAACTATTTTAATGGCTCTTGGCCCTTGCATCTGTGATTCTCTTGTCACTGAAATCTGTAAAAAATTGATATTAACTCTGAAATTTTATACTTTTAAACATTATTGACTTCCTGGGAAGAAGTCATATGTTAGAACCTTACAGCATACACTTCAGCTGTAGAAAAACTATTAAGTGCTGTTTATTTAATTTAATAACACAGATCTAGGCCATTTAATTTTTTAGCCAGATTTATTAAGATATAATTCACATATGAGTATAACTCATCCATTTAGAGTGTAAAATTCAGTCGTTTTTAGTATATTCACAGATATGTGCAATGATCACGACGGTTAATTTTAAAACATTTTTGTCACCTCAAGAAGAAATCCCATACCTGTCACCCTACTATCCCCACAAGCCTCCTAGCCCTAAGCAATCACTTACTGCATTTTTGTTAAATCTCTAAAACCTTCATGAATCAGCACTTTGCTACAAATCTACAACTCTCTCTGCCACTATTTCTTTAATTAGAAACTTCTTTTGGAGCAGTGTTAGGTTTACAGAAATATTAAGCAGATATAGAGATTCCATTTATTCTATTCTCCTGCCAACGCCCCATTCCCTTTTCCCCAATTATTAGCATCTTGCATTAGTGGTACATTTTTACAATTGATGAACCAATACTGATATATTGTTGTTAATTAAGTTTTACATTAGAGTTCACTATTTGTGTTGTACGCTCTGTAGGTTTGGATAAATGTATAATGACATGTATTGACCATTACAATCTCATACATAATAGTTTCACTGCCCTAAAAATTCTTGTAATCTACCTGTTCATCATTCCTCTCTTGTCCCTAATTCCTGGCAACCCCTAATCTTTTTAGTGTCTCCATAGTTTTGCCTCTTCCAGAGTGTTGTAGAGTTGGAAGATTTTCTTCCATGTTATCTTCCAGAAGTATTATAGCTTTGTGTTTTATATTTAGGTCTGTGCTCTATTCTCACTTAATGTTCGTGAAAGGTGTAAGGTTTGTTTCTAAATTCACTTTTTTTTTTCTTTTTTTTTTGCATGTGGATGTCTAGTTATTCCAACATTGTTTGTTGAAAAGACTATCTTTGTTCATCATATTGCCTCTGTTCCTTTGTCAAAATCAGTTGACTGTATATGTCTTGGTCTATTTCTGGGCTTTCTTTTCAGTTCCATTGATCTATTTGTCTATTCTTTTGCCCATACCACACTGTCTTGATTACTGTTAACTTTATAGTAAGTCTTGATTTTGGGTAATGTTAATCCTCCAACTTTGTTCTCTCCCTTCAATACTGTGTCAGCCATTCTGGGTTTTGACAAACTTTAGAATCAGTTTGTCAGTATCCACAAGATCACTTGGGATTTTGATTGGGATTAATTAAATCTGCAGATCAAGTTGGGAAGAACTGACATCTTAACAATTTTGATCATCCTATACATGAACATGTAGTATCTCTCCATTTATTTAAATTATTTGATTTCTTTCATCACAGGTTTGTAGTTTTTCCTCATATAGCTATTACTCATATTGTCTTCGACTTATACCTAAGTATTTCATTTTTGGGTGTTAATGTAAATGATATTGTGTTTTTAATTTCAAAACCCAGTTGTACACTGCTGGTGTACAGGGAAGCAATTAATTTGTATATGTGAAAAATGTATCCTGCAACCTTGCTATAATTGCTTATTAGTTCTCAAAGTTTTTTGTTGATTCTGTGAGATTTCCTACATAGATGATCATGTCATCTACAAAAACAGTTTTATTTCTTCCTTTCCAATTTATATACTTTTAATTTCCTTTTTTTGTCTAATTATATTAGCTGTGAGTTCTAGGACAATGTTGAAAAAATGTGTTAAGAGGCGATATCCTTGCCTTGTTCTTTTTTATTTATTTATTTATTTATTTTTGGCTGCGTTGGGTCTTCGTTTCTGTGCGAGGGCTTTCTCCAGTTGCGGCCAGCGGGGGCCACTCTTCATCGCGGTGCGTGGGCCCCTCGCTATCGTTGCCTCTCTTGTTGCGGAGCACAGGCTCCAGGTGCGCAGGCTCAGTAGTTGTGGCTCACGGGCCTGGCTGCTCCGCGGCATGTGGGATCTTCCCAGACCAGGGCTCGAGCCCGTGTCCCCTGCATCGGCAGGCAGAGTCTCAACCACTGCGCCACCAGGGAAGCCCCCTTGCCTTGTCCTTTTTTGTTTTTTTTTTAAATTTTATTTATTGATTTATTGATTTATTGATTTATTGATTTATTTATGGCTGCGCTGGGTCCTCGCTTCTGTGCGAGGGGCCCCCCCCCGGCCGCGGCAAGCGGGGGCCACCCTTCATCGCGGCGCGCGGGCCTCCCACCACCGCGGCCTCTCCCGCCGCGGAGCACAGGCTCCAGACGCGCAGGCCCAGCAATTGTGGCTCACGGGCCCAGTCGCTCCGCGGCACGCGGGATCCTCCCAGACCAGGGCTCGAACCCGTATCCCCTGCATTAGCAGGCAGATTCTCAACCACTGCGCCACCAGGTAAGCCCCCTTGCCTTGTTCTTAATGTTACTGAGAAAGCATCTAGTTTCTCACTAATAAATATTATATTAGCTGTAGGTGTTTTGTAAATTCTCATTATTAAGTTGCAATAGTTCCCTTCTATTTCTAGTTTACTGAACGTTTTTGTCATGAATGAATGCTGGATTTGTCAAATGCTTTTTCTGTATCTATTAATAGGACCATATAGTTTTTCTTCTTTAACCTGTTTATATGATGAATTACACTAGTTGGTTTTCTTATGTTGAACCAGCCTTGTATACCTGGAATAAATCCCACTTGCCCATGGTGTATAATTCTGTTCATACATAGTTGGATTTGATTGACTAATATTTTGTTCAGGATTTTTGCAACTATATTCATTTGTCTGAATTTTTCCTTTTTTTGATAATGCTTTGTATGCTTTTGGTGTTAGGAAAATGCTGGTTTCATAGAATGAGTTAGAAAGTATTCATTCTAGTTCTATTTTTAGAGAATAAGCATACATTTTCCCTAAAATATTTGTTAAAATTCACCAGTGAACCAATCTGGCCCTAGTGCTTTCTTTTTGGCAGGTTATTAATTATAGTTTCAAATCCTTTAATAGATACAGGCCTATTGAGATTGTCTGTTTCTCCGTGTGTAATTTTGGTGCTGGAACAACTGGACAGCTACATGCAAAAAAAAAAAAAATGAATCTAGACAAAGACCTTAGACTTTTCATATACATTAAATGGATCATAGAACTCAATATAAAATGCAACAGGACTTCATTAAAATAAAGTAATAATAAAGTAAAATGTAATGCCCCCGGTAAGCCTTTTGAGATTCTTAAATCATGTGTTTCTCCCTAATTATACCTTAATTTCACCTGGTTTATACCTCTGCAATATTTATAAAAGAAATCTTGCATGTTATATGTACATGCCTATCAACTCCATTGGACTGTGACCTCGTTGAGGGCTGGTAGGATGTGTCATTCATCTTTGGTGCCAGTTCAACATTTGTTCTGGTACAAAATAGTAAGTAGAACATATCCTTTGAATTGAACAATGCAGAGTTTTTGTTAATTGAAAATTCAGTTTCACAGGCCTACAATTACTAAATGGTATAGGGACACAAAACTCTTTATAACTAAAACATTCACGAGTCCATTTATGAAATCAGTGTCCTCTCAGCTCTCCTTTGCTCATCGTAGTGGAATTGATCCCCACCCACCAGGTCAGGTGTTTGATTAGTTCTTTTTGATAGGGGAATGGTGCCAATAACCACTAATCAAAACAATTGCAATGAAGTTGATTGCAAGGGAAATAGTCCCATCAAAGGAGTATGATTAGACTTGGTAAAAGAGGGGCAAAGGGAAGGGAGAAGGAAAAGCAGAAGTGTACAAGCAATCTCCCCAAGTAAGGGGGAAGACCAAAAAGAAGGAAGAGTGGGGCAGTGGTGGAGGTTCTCCCCAGGGTTCTCTCCAGGCAGACAGCGGGAACAAGCAGGGCAGGGAGGTGGTGGTGAGTAAGGACACCTCAGTGTTGTAGGTGTAAGGACACCTACAGTATGGAGCTGCAGGCTTAAACTTTCCAGAATAAATCTCAGCTTTGGATAGGAGCCTGTTATCAGACCCACCCTCAAATCACTAGGCACTAACTATCCTGTGGAAAAGGGCAGAGTCCAAAATTTTGATTAAAAATAATATATGAGCTTAAAAGAAATATAAGCCTATATATTTTTAACAGAGAAACTTAACATATCTACTAGATATTGGGAAATCTGAGCTCTTATGAACCCAAATAAAAGCAGGGAAAAGGTAGCAGAGATACTGTTTGAAAGTGACCGATTTTTTGGTGTGTATGTCCATGCAGGTAGCCCTTACTTTGTGTGCCCATGGTTTGTTGACTGGTGCACATTGTGCTACTCACAATTGCTCCTTGTCAAAGTATCATTTTCATAAATTAAACTCATGACTCTCATGCAAATGTAAAATGAGTATATGGCACAGATTTAATGAACCCATTAATAAGAGAACTGGCATGATGGTAGTGCTGATTCAAAAGAACTAAATGGGGTAGAAGCTTTTCGAGTAGCTGGAAGAATTCTTAAATAGGATTACTGATTTTAGAGAAAAAATAGCTAATGTTCTGTAGGGAAAATCAGCTAACATTCTGAATTTTGGAAATTGTATTTTCCATCAGAAAGGAATCATTTGCATCCCTACTGAACACACATTATTTGTATTGCTATCTGACAGAAATCAAGGTACAAATTAACATCAACCCCTTCAGAATTACAGCATACCTTTATCTATAGTAAATAACAAGTTACACAAAGATGCAAAGGTACATGCCTAGAGATTCAGATAATCCGCAGGCAGGCCTGATAATCAAACCCTAGCATAACTAAGAAAGAACAGGCAAAAGTCCCTTTAGTTTTTTTCAGGCTTTTGGATAATTTTCCTTAACACCATTTTACAAAGGTTTTTCTCTTCCGTATCTTACTGATGTCAAGGAGACTAGAATTACTGGGAAGGGTATTCTCAGATATAGTATCAAGTTATCCCATTGTAAAAAATACCAAAAACCAAAAAACTAATCTTGAAGCTATCCACATGATTAAAGAACATCTATACCATGTGGGGGACAATTTTGAGTGAGAGCAGAAACTGCTCTTAGAAAGCATAGTATTAGTGAGTTCTTACAGGCTCCCAGGTAGCTACATCATCAGAGAGAAGGAAGCACCAGAAGAGGTATTTTACCCATGTTTGGTCAATACGAGGGAGTGCAGAATTGCTTTTGACACAGTCTAGAGGCTGACATTGATACCATGCCAGAGACCCGTAAGCATGTTGTGCTTTCTCAAAGGTCTTCTCTGTGAGCTGAGCTGCCTTCGAACTTAGAACATGAATTGTATGGTTTTACCTTGAACAAGATTCTGGAAATAGTTTATAAAATAATATCTGCATATAGGCCTCACCTTGGAGAGAGCTCATGACATTCCTGGGCACTGCAGTGCTACCAGATACCATGAGAAATAGAGGCAGGACAAGAATACCAAGGGAGGGTTGCTCAGCATAGATGACTGATGTGACCATTGTGATGATCTGACCAACTCCAAAGTTCATTCCCATGTCACCACTAAAACATTTTTTCCCCTTCATTGCTGATGTCTGAGAGGAAATTTCTTTCCTCTACCCTCTTAGGTTTATTCTTAGGGGCCTGCAAAGTAAACTGAGAAACGACAGAATAATGGAAGAAAAAACATAAATTATTTTAATTAATATTTTCTGTGCGAAAGAGTCCAACAGGAAGGAAGTGAAACTCAAAGAAGTAGTTAGACTTGGGGGCTTATATTCCATTTTTAAGAAAGGAAAGGGGGTTTGGAGGAAAGTGAGTAGGAAATATATGGGGAACCTGATGGGAGATAAGCGCTATTTTCATAAGGTTTGTTTATGTAGACTCACCTCAGTGCCCATTCTCCACCTTTGGGGACAAGAGTCACTCTCTTCTTCCTGGTTCGTGAGAGGGGGCCCCGGTCTCAGGGAAAATTCATGCCCTGCTTTTAGGGAGAAAAGGGGAGGGAAGATTTCTTCCTGCATCTGCTGATTTTCAGTTGCTTTCAGCTCAAAACCATATTTATGCCAAAGTGGCATATTTTGAGGTGGCATTTTTTTTTTTTTTAATTTATTTATTTGTGGCTGTGTTGGGTCTTCGTTTCTGTGCGAGGGCTTTCTCTAGCTGCGGTGAGCGGGGGCCACTCTTCATCGCGGTGCGCGGGCCTCTTATCATCGTGGCCTCTCTTGTTGCGGAGCACAGGCTCCAGACGCGCAGGCTCAGTAGGTGTGGCTCACGGGTCCAGTTGCTCCGCGGCATGTGGGATCTTCCCAGACCAGGGCTCGAACCCGTGTCCCCTGCATTAGCAGGCAGATTCTCAACCACTGCGCCACCAGGGAAGCCCTCTGATACAATTTTAAGTGAAAATGGTGAGAAAGTGAAGCTGCCAGATGGCGAATATTTAATTTCTGCTCAGTTTTCTTCCATCACAAATACCCTGTGCTGGGCAGAGACTGAGGTCTAAGTGGTCCTCATTCTTCACGCTCCTGGATTCACCCTCTTTGCCACATGGCTTTTCAGCTCCTTTTACTGAAGAGGCAGAATCTGTTCTCCCGACCCTTGATCCCAAGTTAGGTTATGAGATTTACTTCGGTCAATGGAATGCCAGCTGATGTGACACATGAAGATCAGAACAGACTTGTATTTTTCTGCTTCTTCTCTTAGTTCTGTGCCACCGCGGTGAGAGGTGCCTGGGTTTGTTTGCTGCGCAATGATACACAGTCCAGTCATCTCAGATGGGGCCATTCTCTATCAGCGGACAACAGCCTCCCCAAGGCAGGTGTGCAGGAGACCAGAACACCTGTTGAGCCAAGAGTGTGGTCTTGAGACCCCTGAGCTCAGTAAAGTGGTGTCTGCCACTGAGGTTTCTGGTTGATTCACAGCATGATTATGGCAGTAAATAACGGATATTGCTGCTTATGTTTTTTAACTCCCATTTTTCAGTTACATTTCTCTTTGGAATAGTGTGGTAAAGTAGATGTCAATGGATTCAATGTTTTTCTAGAGTTTCTGTATTCCTTTTTAAAAACAGCTTTGAGATATAATTCACCTACTGTACAATTCACCTACTTAAAGTGTCCAATTCAATTGTTTTTTTGTATATTCTCAGAGTTGTGCATTCATCTCCACAATCTATTTTATCAATTTTATTGATAAAAAAAATTTTGGAAATTTTATCAATTTCCCAAATAAGAGATCTTTCTTTTTCTAGCCTACAAGTCTCCCATCTCCCACAGCCCCAAGCAAACACTCATCTACTTTCTGTCTCTATAGGTTTGTCCTTTCTGACATTTCATATCAATGGGCTCATATAATATATGGTTCCTTATGACTGACTAATTTCACTCAGAGTATTTTCAAGATTCCTCTACATTGGAGTACTTCATTCATCAGTACTTCAGCCTAAAAAAATATCACTGGAATTATGGAATAAACTTAATCCTTAAGGGTGTATTTTTTTAATTATCCAGCACTATTACAAGTTCTCAGTCTTGTTTTCAATTTAAAAAGACTTTTAATGATAATCATGAAAATGCTTATGGTTGAATTTAGATTCAATTCTGTGCAATAAAATCAAATTGGTTATAACACAATAAAGGCCGTATATGAGAAGCCCATAGCTGATGTCATACTCTGCGCTTTTCCTCTAAGATCAAGAATAAGAGAAAGATGCCCACTCTCGCCACTTTTATTCAACATAGTATTAGAAGTCCTAGTCAGAGTAATTAGGCAAAAAAAAAAAAAAGAAAAGCAATCAGCAGCACCCAGCTGGAAAGGAAGAAGTAAAATTGTCAATATTTGCAGATGACATGATATTATATATAGAAAACTCTATAGACTCCACCAAAAAAACAGTTAGAACTAATAAACAACTTTAGTAATGTTGCAGAATACAAAATCAATATACAAAAATTGGTTGCATTTCTATATGCTAGTAATAAAACAATACCACTTACAATTGCATCAAAAGAATAAAATACCTATGAATAAATTTAACCGTGGAGGTGAAAGACCTGTACATTGAAAACTATAAGACACTGATGAAAGTAACTGAAGAAGACACAAATAAATGGAAAGATATTCTGTGGCTCATAGATTAGAAGAATTAATATTGTTAAACTGTCCATACTACCAGAAGCAATCTACAGATTCAATTCAATCCCTATCAAAATTCCAATGGCATTTTACACAGAAACAGAGCAAAAAAATCCTAAAATGTGTAAGGAGCCACAAAACACCCTGAATAACCAAAGCAATCTTAAGAGAGAACAAAGCTGGAAGCATCATGCTTCCTGATTTTAAGTTATATTACAAAACTATGGTATGGTATTGGTATAAAAACAGGCACATGGATGAATGGAGCAGAATAGAGAGCTCAGAAATAAACGCACACATATATGGTCACTTAATTTATCACAAAGGAGCCAAGAATATACAGTGGGGAAAGGACAGTCTGTTCAACAAATGGTGTTGGCAAAACTGGACAGCCACATGCAAAAGAATAAAACTAGACTACTACCTTACACCATACAAAAATTAACTCAAAATGGAATAAAGACTTGAATTTAAGACCTGAAATCATAAAACTCCTAGAAGAAAACATATACGGTAAGCTCCTGGACATTGGTCATGGCCATGATTTTTTGGATATGACACCAAAAGCAAAGGCAATAAAAGTAAAAATAAACAAGTGAGACTACATCAAACTAAAAAGCTTTTGTACAGTAAAGGAAACCATCAACAAAATGAAAAGGCAACCAATTGAATGGGAGAAATATTTGCAAATCATGTATCTGATAATGGGCTAATATCTAATATATATAAAGATCTCGCATAACTCAATAGCAAATAAACAATCTAATTAAAAATGGGCAAAGGATCTGAATAGACATTTTTCCAAAGAACACATACAGTTGACCAACAGGTATAGTAAAAGATGTTCAACGTCACTAATCATCAGGGAAATGCAAATCGAAACCACAATGAGATATCACTTCACACCTGTTTGTATGATTATCATCAAAAGATAAGAAATAACAAGTGTTGGCAAGGATGTGGAGAGAAGGAGATACTTGTGCACTCTTGGTGGGAATGTAAATTGGTACAGACAGTATCGAAAATAGCATGGAGTTTCCTCAAAAGATCAAAACTGGGACTACCATATGATCCAGCAATTTCACTTCTGTGTATTTGTACAAAGAAAATGAAAACACTAACTCCAAAAGATATATGCACACCCATGTTTATTACAGAATTATTTACAATAGTTAAGACATGGGAACAACTTCAGTGTTCATTGATGGGTGAATGGCTAAAAAAATGTGATACACACACTGGAATACTAGTGAGCCATTAAGAAAAAGGAAATTTTGCCATTTGTGACAACATGGAGGGACTTCGAGAGCATTATGCTAAGTGAAATAAGTTAGAGAAAGATAACCTATGGTCTCACTTATATGAGTAATCTTAAAAAGAAAAAAAAGGAGCTCATAAATACAGAGACGAGATAGTTGGTTGCCAGACTGGGGGGGTGGGGATGGGGGTGGGAAGTAGGTGACATGAGTGAAGGGGGTTCAAAAGGTACAAATTTCCAGTTATAAAATAAATAAGCCACAGGGATGTAATGTATAGCATGGTGAATATAGTTATTAATACTGTATTGCATATTTACAAGTTGCTGCAAGTAAATCTTAAAAGTTCTCATCACAAGAAGAAAGAAAAAAATCTGTGACTGTGTATGGTGATTGATGGTAACCAGACTTACTGTGATGTTCATTTTGCAATACACACAAATGTCCAATCATTGAATTGTACACCTGAAACTAATATAGTGTTCTATGTCAATTATACCTCAATAGAAAAATTCTTAGGTCAAGATCAGATGTTGATTTTAATTTTAAATTAGAAAAGGACTTTTAAGGATCCACTCAACTCTGCCTCCCTCTTCCTACCCCAAAGAAGTAAAGAAAAATTGTGACCTTTTATGCCTTTCATAAAATTAGAAATTTTGTTTAAAGGGTATAATATATCTCAATTTAAAAAGTTTAAAAAAAAAAAAGAATTTTTTTTCCTGGACACTCATGTAGTTGATTCTGTGAATTTATCCTTCTTTGTGATATGATAGAAGGAAGTTCTAGAATCTCCCTTTTCTCTATATGTATGCACCTCAGCTGCTGCCATCAGTGGACATGTGTGCAAGATGATATTGGAGACTGTGGTGCTTGAATTGGGTAGAATGCTGGACAGCTGACTCTGCACTTCATTTTAACGTTAAGCCTCTCTGATTCTACTTGTGCCAGAATGTCAGGAAAAGTGTGTTGTTTATGCGCAATCCTGTGAAATGTTTATTAAGCACTTTTGGAAATACCATGCAGTATTGCTTTTATACTTCAAGTTCTTAGTTGTGGTTTGTTCTATCTTAGATACCAGTGTTTGTTAGTCCCCAAAAGTCCTCCTGGGTTGAAATGGGCTGAATTGGAAAGAAATATTATAAGCAGATAAGGTAGGGGGTCTATGGAGAAAGAAAACCAGGCATGGCTTTCTGGACATTAGAGAACACCTATTCATTTAGTACAAGCCATTTTGTGATCTAAGCCTGGCCAGAGTGCTTGCCCTTGAACAGGTCTCAGTAATTAAGGATCTTAAGGGAAAACAAGAATGCTGACTGTTATCAGGCAAGAGAAGTAGCACTAGTAATAATGTATCAGTTGTAAAGACTTCCAGTTCTGTTTCCATGGTAAAGATGAGCCTGAAGCACTCAACCACCAGGTCAGAGGGAACCTAAGGGATGATGGCGTTGACCTTTTCTGATCCTCCGGATTTCAATCAACTAAAGCCTGGGCTCTGCCTACCTCCCAAGCCCTTTCATGAATATACATGTACCCTTAGCTTAAAACTTCCCCAGTTTTGCTGTTTGGGGAGACACTGCTTTGGGAAAGATCCCTGGTGCTCTACTTACTTGCTGCAAGTAACAAATCCTTCCTTCTCTCACTCTTTGTCTTGGTTGTGTCTTTTGGCTCGACACCCACCAAGAGGCGAACCTAGTTTTTCGGGTAACAATATGAGGCTGACTATTCTCTAGCTGAGATTTATGTAATTAGGTGCATAATCCTTTGGTTGTTAAAACCGGGGCTTCCAAGGGCTAGTTATAGGGAACATAGCTCATCAGAGATAACCTGCAAAGACACCGTGCAGTGTGTTTTTTATCACACATGTGACAATCCTTCTCCCTGCAGTCTGTCTCTCCATAATTGTTCTTCAGGATTTGTTGCCTGGGGGCTTATGGGAAACATGACTCCTAATAGAAATACTATTATATTTTATTCACAGTCTTCTTTCAGAGGATTTAATGATAAATCTGTTCCCATTACAAGAGTAAAGTTAAATGTATTCCCAGATTTAGATAAAACACGCAGAAATAATTTACAGGGAGAAAACTGCTGAATAAAGAAGAAAAATGAATGGAGTCATGTTTTGATCTATGGAGAGCATTGAGAAAGGATTTCATTTGGGTGGGGTGAGTTGATCCTTCCTCTTTTCGGGAGGGAATCCTGAGTGCACAGACTGCTCCCAGGTGAGAAGGAAAACAGATGACTTTGGTCAGGAAATGCCAAGGGTGTAGTTTCACTTAGAATATACTTTCCTAGGCAGCCTGTCTGCACTTACACATATGAGGGTCCACACACTTTTGAACATGGGAAGTTAATTTCTTGTCTTGTGCTGATTTCAAGTTCTCTTTTGTGTTTGGTGTGAACTCTGCAGACACATACATATATGCGCGTGCGTGATTTGTGGGGTTGGAATCATCACTTATAGAAATGTGCAAGATTAGATCTACACATTTTCTTCACCTTTCCTTTGTTTTGATTTTTTAAAATTTAATTTAATTTTATATTGGAGTATAGCTGATTTACAATATTGTGTTAGTTTCAGTTGTACAGCAAAGTGATTCAGTTATACATATACATGTGTCCATTCTTTTACAGATTCTTTTCCCATATAGATTATGACAGAATGTTGAGTAGAGTTCCCTGTGCTATACAGTAGGTCCTTGTTGATTATCTGTCATCTTTCTTACATAAAAGAGCAAAGGGCTGTGGAAACAGGTCACAGAATGCAGCGGACTGCCCCTGGCCTGCAGGGATTTAGCTTGGAGGCCTTGGCGGTCCCGTTAGGCATCCTTTCTCCTCTGAGCCTGGAGCTCTAGCATCAGCCTACCTGATCCAGCGCCCTGTGGATGAGCATGGTGTTAAGTACTTGACATTCATTTTCTCCTGTAACCCTTGGATCGGTTCTCTGCTGGTAAGACTTCTATTATCTTATGAAACAGACAACGAAGCTGAGGATCACAAATGCTGAGCAGCTGCCGGGGGTCTCACGGGTGGGTACCAACTCCCAGGGCAGCTCTGGGGCTGGTACGTGGAATGCTCAGCAGTTTCCATCCCTTTGTGGGGGTTTCAGACCTGTAATTTCATCATGGCTCTATGACTGGCTATCATCACCATTCTACAAACAAGAAAAGTGAAGCACAAAGCCACGAAGTCTCCAGCGAAAGAAGGCAGCTGGAAAGGGGTAAAACCAGGAGTCGCCTCAGCTGTCTGCTAGCAAGTCCCTGCTTTGGGCCCTGCTTTGCCTGGTCTCTTCAAGCCTCCTCACCTGGGGCTGCCCTTGTCTTGGAAGATCATGTAACAGCCCCAGTGCTGTCCAGTGGTCAATGCTGTGCACTGCACAAGGACATCTGCCTGCAAATCTCAATCCCTTGTGTGCTGTTTCATCTCTGACTTGGAAAATCCATCCTGAATGTCTGCTCAAGTAATTTACTAGCATTGCTGTTTTTGGTTTTAATTGACATCAATTATTGAGGCGCCTTCTAACCCATTTTAAATGGATTTCCCATGAACAACTGAATAGAGTTTTCCCAGGTGACAACTTTTCTGTTTCAGAGACCTGAGGGCCAGTGAGAAGGGGTTTCAGAGCTCAGCTGACCTGGTCCAAGTCTGGCTTGCTTTGTGACACATCCATTAAACTCTCTGAGGTTAGTCTGTCTATCCATTAAATGGGCATAGTAACATTTACTTCAAAGGAATGCTGTGACCATTTATTTAGATTACACACACACACACACAGACACACACACACAGACTGTCTGTTGTATAGGCTTTAAAAAATATTAGACACTTAATGTAAATCATTAATTTATATTTGCTTTAAAAATTAGAAATACCATATTCAGGTTCTGGGACATGTATTAGGCACTAGGAAAATGTCTGACTAATAAATGAAGGTCACTCTACCGCTTGTGGCTTTTTTCAAGGTTCTAAATGCACCCTCCGAGCAAGCTTTGCTCAGTGTTTCCCGGGACTGCTGATTGATGGGGTGGGTGGGAAGAGTTCCTGATTCCCAGGGGCCCTGAGTAGGAGTGGAGAAAGCTGGAAAGTTGGGATCAGGATCTACATATTTGGGTTAAATTCTACTTGTAAATTCTGTGGCCTTGCCAAGCTATTTACATTTTCTATTCCTGTTTTTGTTTTTTACCCAGGTTGCAGAATAGAAATAATAAAAACAGCTTTTCTGCTTTGTTCTCAGGCATATAATGCCCTACTCAAGGTTAAAGTTACTTTCATATTCTGATCACTTTGGATGGTGCAAGAATGCCTGGACACTGTTCCTAAGTCTCAGCACATTTGTCATGAGTCTGGTCACAGTTTTAGGAGAGTATTGATCCTAGTGATGCCATGCTCATACCTCCTTCATTTACATCTGCTGGCAGCCTCTTTAGGAAGTAGAGGAGGCCATGTGACTTACCTCAAGGTCATGGATCTTGAAATCCTTCTTCCTCCATGGGCCATCAGGCCTCTATCTGTATACTCTGAAACAATTTATCTATTTATCTGCCTATCTATCTATCCATTTATTTATTTATTTAAGATGCCTTTTAGATTCCATCATTTTTCAATATGAACTTTTGGGTAATTGTATTAAAGAATTTGAATGCAAAGGAATACACATACAGTATATAGAAGTTGATTCAAAACTCTTCATTCTTCAATTAAGTCTATTCAATTTACCTACTTAACATAAGGTCACTTCCCTGATGATATTTGGAGTAAGATTCCTTCTCCCAGGATGCCAGTTTTTAGTTTTATATATCTGCTGACCACAATTCTCAAATCTCCAAGTAGGAATATACATAATAAAATGCTGACATTATAGTAGAAGTCGGGTCGGTGTTTTAATTATTTTTTAATTTTAATTTTTTCCAGCTTTACTGAGATGTATTTTGACACATAACACTGTATATATAACCGTATATATTTCGAAATGATTACCATAATAAGGTTCTTTAGGTTTTTATTTTTAAATATGAATCATTAAATGAGTTGGGAAAACAAAAGCAGTCTTTTTTACAACAGTTCTCAGTACATGTAAATATTTTCTTCAAACCGGGTTAGTTACTTGTCCTAACTTCTTTTCAACCAAAAAAAAAGAAACTCACATTTTTCCTAGCATCAGTGTTAATGCTCAAGCATCATCAGCCTGGTGAAGCTCGGTCTCAGACTGAAGTCCACTGAACTGCTCAGCTGTTCAGAGTGGGAAACCTGCCGGTGAAGGACCTAGGACCGCGGATTCGGATTCAGATTCGGATTCGGAGCGAGCGCAGGTTGAAGACCTTCACCGACTTGACTCGCACTTCCTCCCGCCACCGCCAGGCTCGCCCGGGACGCGTGGAGCTCGCAGCGCGGTGGGAGCGGGTGGGGGTGGGGGTGGGGGTGGGGTGGGGGTGTGGCTGCAGGTTGGGGCTCCCGCCCCGCCGGCTGCGCGGGTTCGCCGAGCCCGGAGGAGGGAGCGCTAGCTACCCCGAGCGGGAGGGAGCTTGCAGACTCCGGCTCAGAGCAGCTGTCTGGACACCTTGGGTTTTGGGGTGGGGAGCCCCGGCGACTGTGAACATGGACTCCGCCGCGGGAGCCTGTCTCAGGATGCTCTTTCTTTTGTCTGCCCAGCCCTGGAGTACATTAGCAGCAGGGAATACTTGTGAGTACAGCAAATCTTTTAAAACTTATACTGTCAACTGAGAATTAGTGTTTTTTTAAAAAAATAATTGAATTTTACAAATGGAATCACTGGTCTGCTTCTGAAAATGAGGCATTTAAAAAACATCGCAAAGTCCCAACGCTTGGATAGGATGGTTTACAATGGTTTTTCCACTCGTCAAGTCTGTAATACACAAAGCCTGTTTTGACTTGTCTGTGAGCTGAATTTTGTCTGTGTGCTGTTGTTTTGAATATTCATTGAGAAAGCTCAAGTTCTAGTAAAAGCTAAAATTAGCATGAGACTATTGAGGCGGAGAGAGACCTGAGAGAGAGAATAGCAGGAGATGAGGAGAGAAGAGCATGCCAATATGTCATTTATTTCTTTTTATTATGAATACATTTTGGAGGATTTATGTCAGAAAGGAAATCGTTGGCCGACCTGGCCGGGTCCTGCATTAGCGTAGATGTTTGCAGTTGGCGCCCTGCGGAATCGGGTACCAAGAAGTCGGGCGCTGCAGCGGCGGGCAGGCTCCGCAGCAGAGCCCAGGCGGCAAACCTGGTGAGTCCGCAGAATTACGAGAAGGATCGACCCCTCAGAACTAGAAGGCTTTTGCTTACAGGAAAAACATACCCTGCCATTCAGGTTCATTTGCAAGTGCACGTGCTTGTATATCGTGATGTGCTGTGTTTCTCATTTTGTTGGTTCAGTGAAGATGTGTTAACCTCTCAGTTCTGGACTGGCAATGTGAGTCTGATCTAAAGATGCTAGCCAAATTGATTCAGCCGACCTCAAGGCATTTTAATCTGGAAATCGGAAAAAGTTTTCGAAGTGTTATTCAGATTGAAATCTCCATCATAGGGCTTTTCTTTCCTTGAGGGATTGGAAGAAAGCCCCCTTAGTCCTACATCCACACCCCATCCCCCTCAAGAATTTTTTTTAAATCAGGTTGTAGGGAGTAAGGCAAGCTATTATGCATTTCAAGAAAGTGCTAGTAGGCATGTTAGAAACCGACCTTGCTGCTGGGGGTGGGGTGGGCTGGGGAACTCTGCCCTTACCAGGAAGTTTGTGCTAAAGTGAAAAGCATTTTATACAAATAGTTACCCTTCCAGCATTCATCCATATATGCCCCGAGGCTGTGATAAGTTTGTGTTGTCATCATTTAGTATCAGCTCATTTAATGCCATATTATATGAGTCACTCCTGAAAATGAGCCTTAGTCTCCTTTAAGAAAATACTGCCCCGTGTTTCAGACAGAATTTTAATTTAGCTTTGGGCACAATTGCCATGAATTAATTACAATGGGGGCATTTACATGAAAGCCTTAGGTCCTGCAGTAAAGCATTTATCACTTTGCTAAGAAATTAAAAATGTAGTACTAAATGATTTGCTAGTATAAAAGAATTGTAGAATAATTTAACATAGTACACTGAGGTGCAATTAAAAAGTCACCAGAGGTCACTCTTACTTAAAGGAAACATGGCTTCAAAAATCCTTCCCTTATAAGAGAAGCAGAGTGCTGTGCTGCCTTTCTTGTCTCCTTAGTTGTGATTACAGGATATTGCAAGATCGGTTATTTTGATATTTCTTTATTTTCTGTTTGTATTTTATTCCCTGAAATCCACAGAGGTATCATGTGCTTCATACTGAGCATCTTTTTTAAGAGTCACATGCTCTGAGGTGCTCCATGTCTGAATATCCAGGCAGATAGCCTTTTCTGAATTGAATATATCTCTAGGCTCAGTTCGTCTGGGTCTCTGGCTGAGTCTTCAAATGTCAATGCTAGTTTTCACTTTTCAGCCTCTGTTTTATTTAGATGTGTTTAGTACTCTGATGAAAAGTTCAGTAAGTTAAAAGTACCTATGTAAATTTGCATGGCTAAGAACATTTTAGATACTATAGAGTCCTTGATCACTGCAAAGATGGCTACTATAGTTGTTCAAGTGTCAAGTATATATTTAAATGTCTTTGCAGACTTAAAGATTCATAGAGGGTACACAAACCGTTTGATAATTGCTTGCTAATCTCATTTGACAGTATCCTTTGTAGCAGTAGAAGTAATGGTGAATGAATCTTATTATACTCTAGATTAGCTAATTTGACCAATTGGATTTTTCCTTAACTCTCGAATATTTGGGAGGTGTTTGTTTGTATGTGTAGATGTATATACAAGCAAGGTATTTCAAACCCATATTTGAAATTTGTTACTACATAAATCAAGGTAGAGGGTTCTTTTAGTCCTGTCCCATCATTTGAGAAATTCTAAAGAGGAGTTTGCCAGCAGGATGGGATTTAGGCTACCAACACCAGCATTTGCTCAAGTCTTTTGATCGCTAACCTTTTATTCCTAAGAAGTGTTTTAAGAACTCAAGTAATCTTTGCAGACAAGACTTTAAAACTAACAAAAATGAAATATTCTTAAGCCCTGATAAAATAATGAGAACTGTATGTAAATTTTTAAAAAGGTAAAGATCTTCTCCCCAAAAGGATACAGTGACATTTTTCCTCTATTTACAACTGGTTCTCAGTAGTAAATTAGTCAGACGGGGGGCGGGGGGGGGGGGGGTCAACCTGGGTGAGGTTCTGGCATAAGACATACTCTCATACAGGACTTGGTTGAAACATTTGACATCTCAGAAATTATCCATGTTTTGACATGAATCTTTATAATTAATGGGAAATTTTAAGTCAGGAGGAGTCTACACAGGGCGAGAGTAATGTTTCTAAATAGCCAAAAACATGGGCTTTTTTTTTTTTACTCTTATTCTCTGTCTTTTTGAAGATAAAACAAGTTGAATGGACAGCATCCTCTAGGACCTGATATTTAAAAATTGTGCATCTCTACTTGGTCTGTCTTCTAGAACTCTTTGTATTTAGTCAAGATGAAAGTGTTAATCTAATGGAGTTATCCTCTTAAATGGAATGCAAGAGGAAAGTTAGAATATAGATTCCAAGTTAGAGCCCTGTTTTCCAGAAGTTGTTGTGCAGACAGTGGTTGGTTTGCTCACTTCCTACCATGAGCCACAAGTGGAAGAGGGCAGTAGCTCTCTGTTTTAGGATTATCCCTGTGAATCTACTATTTGTTTATGAACTTTCAGATCTTTTTGGGGGGGGGGAGGAAGAAGAGATATAATCTGAATAAGAAAATGTCAGTATTTTGATTGCATATTTAGTATTGTAAATCTGTCTCCTGGATCGCATGTCACTTTGAGGAGTAATGTTCACTCTTTCCCGATTAAGGAACAACACAATTGGAAGTTAATTTACAGCTGAATTATTTTCCCCATATAAGTAAAGTACCAGCTATAGCTAGTAGCTGCTGTCCTCCCTAACTCTACTCCCCAGTGAAAAGAAAAAGGACTGAAGTCTCTGAAAAGGACTGAAGCCAGTGTTAGACATTTCAGCCGCTGTTGATGGTGATTATTTGACGTAAAGGATGATATTTATAGACCCAGGGGTTCAATTTAGTGAGTGTTACACACTCATCCGCACCTTGTTAAATCTCAGTACTTGTAATTTTCTCTAGAAGTCTTCTTTTGTTTCCTTCCCCTGTCAAAAGTGCCCTTCTTGTTGTGAGAATAAAAGATGTATTTCTGGCCCACTCCAGGTGGGGCACACAACTTGAATCACTGTTCTAGGAGTGGTAATCAGGATTTGTTTTTATCCAACAATGTCTCCTCCCTGTTATGTCCTGCATATGTATGAGAGATCTCTGCCCTTGGTTGGGGGAGCAGATCAAGCCCATTTTGTTGGCCAGCATGGGAGACAAACATGTGCTCTTCATGTAATACCTAGTGCTTGATCTAGGCAAATATATTAGCACCTCAATTTGAAGATTTGTATCAGATTTGAATCCTTTCTTCACTGGAGCAATGGCTCCTTATGTGCTAAAGTGTTACTGTATCATCTTTAATGAAAGTTTATTAATATGATCCTCTAATAGATATTATCACACAATATTATTCTTTGAAAAGAAAAATAACATACACAGTATAATAGTGAGACACTTGTTGTATAAATTATCCTAACCCAATAACATGATTAACCTTAAGAATTTGGTATAAAAATACATGAATTGCAGAATGGAGGAACTGAACATAATGCTACAACTGCTAAGAAGTATAAAATCGTGAGAATTGATTTAAGTGAATGTCTAATAGTGTGTTTATCCAATGTCTCTTCTCAAGGGTATTGTTTGTCAGAACTCCTGTCATTTCAATGGGCACAGATTCTTTGTAATTATTTGCTAAGTGTCATCAACATATTCTATTGCTATGTGAGCACAGTCAATCTCAAGTAATGCCATGTGTGCTAAGACAATACAGTCCATAAAGAAGTTTTCACCTTGGGTAATATGGACTAAAATCCTGCTACTGTTTTAATTGGTGCAGGCTTCTTTTTGTCTCAATAGTGTGCTTAGTGGTTTTCTAGAGTGAGTCGAATCCTCCAAGTTAATCAGGATTATCCTTGTGAATCTACTGTTTCTTTACGAATTTTCAGATCTTTGGGGAGGAAGAAGAGATATAATCTGAATAAGAAAATGTCAGTATTTTGGTTGATATTTAGATTGAATTACTTATGTCTACCTATTTCTGAAAGGCATTAGACCATATGTAATATGTTCCTTGGTTTAGGGAGGGAGCCTATCAGAAGATGTGCCCCTAGAGCAGGTGAATGGGGAATCCATTCGTGATTCAGTGAAACATGTTGGGGAAAATGAGCATAGAATATGGAGAGAGGTATTTAGTAAGCACTGGAGCTTGGACTTGTTGGAAAGAGTCTTCAACAAACGGGTAAACGGACCGTTTTTTTTTTTAAATCATATTTGAATAAACTTCCCAGAAATACTGAGGTCAGAATATGTTTGAAAACTTCGGGAAAACAACAACATTTTTTTCTCCAAAAAAACTTACAAAGTCCATGTGACTATCAACACAGAGTGACAGGCAAGGCTAGAGCTGTGAGGGTCCTGAAGCTTATGCAACTGGGGGAGACTCTTTAAGCAAACAAACAAAATGACCCTAAAGCCACATTATCAGTGGCCCTCCCACGCCTGAAAGCCTGTTCTGGGGAGAAGACTGGAGCTCAAGAATGTCTGCTCCTTTGAGTTGATTTGGAAAAAAAACCCCAAATCATTCAAGAGTACTAAATAAAGGACATATTCACTGACAAAAATCTCAATTAACTGAGCAAATTTGAATTTGAATTTTTCCCTTTAAATCAAAATCAGAATTTGAATATAAAAGTATACTTATAAAAGTATAAAAGAGTTCAAACAATTTGGAATGAATAGATCCAGGGTTTACCTGCAATTCTAATTCTAATCCTGAAAAACAAATATGAAATTAACCTCTGGATCTTCTTCCCACTTAACTTTTCAGAGCCTTTAAAGGCTTGGCTTCAACATACAAAGTTCTTCAGAGTAACTTCCAAAGTGTCCCCACTCAGTCTGCCTACCTGGGGCCCGTTGCGGTGCTGATTGCTATAGGCTCTGTTGCATCATATTGAATAACTTTTAAAAACTGAATTATTTATGTCTACCTATTTCTGAGAGGCAGGAAACCATATGTAATACGTTCCTTCAAAATATCATACTTGTTTTTTCCAGTTTGAGTTCTATGGCATAAGGTTAAAATCTGTGTGCTAATTAAAGTTATACACAACTTGTAAATACTGTAAAAACTAACACAACATTGTAAATCAACTAGACTCCAATGTAAAATAAAAAGTTAAAAAAAGAGAGGGTATGATAGAGTGACCTTTTGACATTATGCAGGAACATTGTTTAATAGGCCCACATGATTGTTTAATTACCTAGAAGAATGCACCCATGTCTGACTTGGTCATTTACCATTTGATTGGAGTTTAGACGCTGAAATTGATGATTTCTTTTTTTTTTTTTTTCAGGTACATATGGTAACTACAAAGGTTTTATTGCCCTGTAGGACATTGATCAGTGTTTTTGTAACCTAGCAATCTCATTCTAATGTTCTTCTATAAATGCCTGTAAATTCCTAGTTTCTCAAAATGCTCTTTTACTGGATTAGTCATTAATGAGTTTATGATTCTTTGGCATGCATTTGTTCTATATTTGTACGTGTTGTGTTTTTAACTTTTTGAAAATAATGCTTTGACATAGAGATTGCACATGTCTGGTAGGTGTACACATAACCTTGTGTGATAATACATGTGCTTAGTTTGAGCGTTGCTTTACAATAAATTTCCTTTCTGGTTCATTAGAAACTTGACTTTTCAATAATAATATAGGGAGTCTGGCTCGCCATAAAAAATAAAAATATTCTCCTTAGTTTCTAGGTAATGGGTATTTTCAGTGTACTGATTTGAAATAGAATTGAAACATAAAGTACTTGAAATTTTGAGTAGTTTAAAGTTAGAAACTATATAATTTTTATTTCAATATATGCCCGTTTAATGGACCAGTTTAAAAAAGAAACCTCCCTCCAAGGCTGTTAATCACAAATGAAAAAATGATATATTTTATCTAGGCTATGGCTTTTATTAAGTTTTTACTCGGTAGTACATCAGGAAAAGATACTCATGGAGGATGTGCTAGTTATAGCTAACTCATGGAGAGAAACTTGAAAAAAGTTTGTTTTTTAAACTGGCAAATATGATCCTTTCGGATGAGTCATTTTAGGGATATGGTAAATGGTGTATCAGATATTTAAATTTATGTGTTCCTAAGTTGTATCACCTGTGGTTCCATCTCTGGCCTTAGTGGCTGTCACCTGTGGAGAAGGAATTTTTATGCCACGTGTTCACTGGACCACTGTGGGAGGAAGGGGCTGGTGAACCTTGTTTGGCATCAGTGGCAGTTTCGATAACCTCAGAAGCCACTTAACGCTGTGGCGTAGACCTAGGGTCCCCACATGCTCGTTTCAGTAGCGTCTCATTACTTGGGGTGTTCGAGACCCAACAGAGGGTTTCTCTGGAGCTTAGGAGCAAGCAGTGACATTGCTGCTTGGATGATGCAGGAGCGACCTGCTGCCTTGAGACTTAAGACCAGGTGCCACCTGCAGTTCTCAAGGTGGTAATTAGTTTTTATTTTAACATTTCTAAATCCTCAGGCAGCCAAAGAGCTTGCTAAAGTTTAGCTAAATACACTCTTCCTCGGAGTGGTGAATTGGTGGGAGAAGTGGCAGAATGAACCATGTGTGTGTACGTATGTTTGTGTGTCTTAAGGGAGGCTGGTTGGGTAGAGAGACCTGCTGAAGGAATTAAAAACCACTGTCAATAGTTGTAAGAGAGGCACAGATTGGATTAGGTGACGATCCAGTTACGTGGGATTGAGCTATTTCTTACTTGTTACCATGCAGAACGGATATTCTCCACTTTGGATTTCTGAGCATGTGAGCAATCAGGAAATACAAAGCCATCTGCCCTGACCCAGTTGAAGCCCAGTTGAAACTATTGGCTTCACGTGTCGGAGGGGTTTTGTGTTCTAGGATATTGCTGTGCCGCCACCGTTAGAACCAGCAGCACTTAACCTGCCTCTGAGGCCTTGCCAGGTCCTGGTTCCTGTTACTACAGTTCTAAGGAATGGCTGGTAGGCTTTTGATTTAAAGGCGGGTAGATATAATAAAGGGAATCTGATTAGCATGCGAAAATAATTCAGTAATTTGATTCAGGTCAAAGAAAGTAATTTTCATATAAACTTCTATTATGGAAGAAAATATTTTAAGAACTGTTAACTATTTTAATGTCTCAGATTTGGCTGATGTAAGAAAAATAATATGTTTCTATAGACATCTGTTCAAATGTTTGGAGATTATCAAAATTAAGGATTTGTCATATAGCTTTACGTTTGCTGTGTCTTTGATGATTAGAAACTTGAGAATAAGGACATTGCTATACACTAAAAGTATAATAATACAACATAAAAAGAAAAATATAGCTGTGTAAAGTCATCAAGCTGGCTAGCTGCTGTGTGTCTGTGATTCTTAGGCTTCTCTGCAACGTTGTGTTAATTCATGGAAGTTTTCTTTTTTTAATTAATTAATTAATTAATTAATTAATTTTTGGCTGTGTTGGGTCTTCATGGCGGCACTGAGGCTACGGGCTTTCTCTAGTTGCGACCAGCGTGGGTTACTCTTTGTTGTGGTGCGCGGACTTCTCATTGAGGTGCCTTCTCTTGTTTCGGAGCATGGGCTCTAGGCGCAAGGGCTTCAGTAGTTGTGGTGCGTGGGCTTAGTTGCTCGGCGGCATGTGGGATCTTCCTGGACTAGGGATCGAACCCGTGTTCCCTGTATTGGCAGGCGGACTCTTAACCACTACTCCACCAGGGAAGTCTCGATTCACAGAAGTTCTGATAAGAAAACCTGTGAGCCTTGACATTTCAGAGCACATCCTTTTCTATGGTGTGAACCATGCCGTCATTGCGAGGGGTTAAAAAAATTGGGGGACTGAAAGAGGATATGTTGACTAGAGTTTATTTAAGGTATGTATAAGAGAGTTTAAGGGAGCAAACGCCAAATTACTCTTTGCTTTCTTAAAGTGACAAGGAACATTTCTGAAAAATATTTTTTCGGGCATAGAACACAGTAGAATTGACAGATCTCAGAGTCAATTACCTATTAGAGGTAAGTCAAATGATCTATTTTGAACTATGGTACAAGGTTAACAAACATAATATTGATTTTCCAGATTATAAGAATAAATTTTGGATCATAATTATTTACTATTCTTTTGTCATGATGAACTACTGATCTATTTTAAGAAACCTGAAAACCTGATCGTTGGGAGATTTGCATCGCTATGGACTGATTTCACTTGTTCTTCTTCTAAGTGATAGGATTCATTTGTTGGAAGATAGGCTGCATGTTTGCCTAGGGAAATTTCCTTTTCCTCATGAATATTGCTGCAAGGTGAAGCAGGAGTGGGGAGATACATCCTGCAGGCTATTGCACATTTGAGCATGAAAAGGACATATGTTGTATCTTAATCACCATCCCAGTTCCCTAGGGATGAGACTGGCTTACCCACCCTCCCAAGGCCTCCTTGCCAACCCCCAGCATCAACATGCCCAGAGCCTTCATGAGCATCTTCTTCCATTTTCTTAGATGGAGGTGATGCCGAATGACTTCCTGGGTTGACTTGCGTGGATTTGGCCAGCCAAAGAGGTGTCCTTCCTCCTTCACTACTTCCTGTGGGATCCATCCCCCTGAGGTCTTCCACTGTTATTCCATTTCCCAGGTGTAAGAGGGACTGAAGTGGGAGGATGGCAGTGAGAATGAAAAAGTGACACTGCACACAAAGAACACTTTCAGGACTTAATGGTTGTTTGATTCTATGTGGAGTAATAAGAAATGGGAGTGTGAAGGACTGGGGTATTGGCAAGTGACTTCAACAAAACGGGGAATTGTTGGTTCACATCATTGCATTTCAGGCAAGGTTAGGTCCAGATGAAGCTGTGCCATCAGGATCAGCCTCTCTTCATGTTTCCGCTCTGTCTTCCCAGTGTGAGCTTGATGCTCAGGCAGGAATCTGCTTGGTAGCTCCATGTCCAAGGTCGACCTTCCTAATCACAGTGATAGAGAGAATGCTTTCCTCTATTTGGACTTTGGTCCTTATTACCCTGAAGCACTAAGCATGTATTTATTTGTTTATTCCCTCAACTCAAGCTCCAAGAAAGCAGAGACTTCCTCTTTCTTTTTTGTTGTTATTCCTACTTCCTAATCCCCAGAGCACAGGGATGGTCCTGGAAGACAGTGGGTTCTCAATACATATTTGTTGGATAAGTAAAAAGGTGAATGATTCTCTTTCCCCAAACATCCAGCAAGATCCCCAGATCTGACTTCCACTGTTTTGTCTGTGTTGTGACTGCTCTTATCCAGCTACTGTGACAGGAAAGGTTGGCCCTCATGACCAGTGGTGGAGCCAGGAAGCGATCGCAACTTGATCCTTGACCAGGTGCTTTGACTGCATCACTTTGACAAGAAAGCAAAATGCACAATCCATTTAGGTAATGAGTTTAACATCTATTATGAAAAGCACTAGCTTTCAGGCTCTTACCGGCTTCATAGAACAGATGCTTGGTTACATGTCTCCCTCCTTAATCAGATTTTAAACTTCCTGAAAACACAATCGCGCTTCTTTGTTCCTGCAGTGCTTTGCTGATGGTACTCAGTAAGTACCAAATAAATGGAGAAAGTAATATATTTTAAATATGCTACCTTGAAAGTATATAGAATATCTGCAGAATCCCCCTGTGTATTTTATAATCATTTTTTAGGTGGCCTAATAAAAATGAATTTTTATGTGACTATCCCTGAGCTCTCTACTAGCCAACTGATTTGTTCATGGAAAGATCCATTGGCGGATTTTGAGTGTTTTGTTTTCTTCCAGTAGGAAAATGCCTGACTTAACTACTGGCCCAAGGCTTTGATAAAAAGCATGGTGCCTGTTCTAAAAGTTGCTGGGAAGCCCTGAGGGAGAGCTTGAAAAGGCCAGGTGTCAGGGGAACTACCAAAGACCAACAAGCAGCAAAGAGGAGGCCTTCTGGCAGGTATTATTAGGCAAGATGACTGTTATCTAGGGAGCTCTTGATCAAGTCTGATCACAGCAAGGCTCCATATTCAGGAGGAGCCTGAAACAGAGGTGCCTGGGGGCAGTGTGTAATTGGCATTCTCCACAAGCCTGGTTCACAGTGTCTACCTGATACTGGAAGCAGCATCTAATCCAGGTGGGAAAGACTCACTGCACATCAGGGCAGAGGGCCTGCAGGTGCACAGGTGGCCATTGCACTTCAGTGTAGGTGTCCAGTTGTCTCCTTGACACCCATGAGGCTAAATTCATTTGGGTCACAGCTGCCTCTGGGAGTGAGAACCATGGACTCTGTGTCCAGTAACCTGCAACATCAAGTGGAAGCTCCCATTGTGCTTGCAGACTTGACCCCCTGGTCTAGGGTGAGGCATTTCTGAGTCTGTTTATGGCTGGCCATTATTGTCAACAAAACCTGTTACTATCTTTGAGAAGTTTTATGACTAGCTAGCTCAAAGGCATGACAAAATGCACATGCTATCACTTAAAGACTACCTCTATTTTCAAACAAAGATCGTTCGTATTTTCAGAATTACATAGAAGGGCCCAGTGGAGGTGTATAAATGAAGATGATTCCAGCAGCACTCCTTCAAACAGCATAAAACTATAAAATTCAACAAGATGTACTAACATAATGAGTCACACTTTCAGATAGGCAGTGGAGTGGAGTGGTTATGAAAGGAATGTTTGGATTAGGTTTCTGCTTCCACTGATTAATGCCAGCTGTGTGACCCTGGGTAATTTGCTTATCCTTTCTGTGTCTCAGTTTCCTTGTCTCCAAAAATATAAGTAATAATTATAACCCATCTCATAGACTTGTTATGAAGATTAAATTAATTAATATATATAAATAATGCCTGGAACATAGTAAGTCCTCAGTGAATTTTAGCCATTACTATTGCTCCTGTTGATCTCAAGTGTAAAATCAGAAATGTGACTTTGGTCCATGACTTTGGGTAGAATAATCAGATAAGCAATTTTAGGGAAAGGCATTTATACTGGGTATTTCCATTATTCAAAGTATTATCACTAATACTGCAAGATTAAGACAATATTACAAAAGAAGAATATTTAAAAATAAGTTTATGTCATAGAATTAGAAACTCTAACAGTACATTGATATGTTTCAGCTTTCTGTAATATTATATCTCTCTAAGCAATAAAGCTTTTCAGATTAAGCTATTTGGATTAAATTGTCACTAGCAACTTTGACTTCTTTCGGTTTTATATATTTTTCCATTAGCTGAAAAGGACTCCCCAGATCAAGACAATATGCTCCTGAAACATATACTGCTTGTTATCTGGCTGTTTTTTATGAAGTCTTCTAAGACATATAGTATCTGACCATCAATATGGGTTGTTTGACATTTATGATGGTGAAATGAGTTTTAGTGTCCAAGTCAAACATATTTTGTATGCTTTGCAATGTCATCTCACTTAGAATGGGTATGAAAACTTTGGTGTGGATCCTTGGAAAGAGAGCATTACTGTTTGATTGTGAAAGGTTAGGTTTAGCCCCATCTCTTGAATTTTCTCATGTCCCCTTTTCTTCAGTCATCCCATCACTGACTTATTCAAACCTTCTAAATCTCTGGCATTTACTATTGTTGTCTTCATGATTTTCCTGTCTCTACCTCACCTCCTTCTGATCCATTTGCTATTCTGCTGCCAGAATAATCTTTCTAAAGACCACTTACCTGATGATCTTGCTTTTCTGGGTAAAGATTTTCGAATCTTCCCTCACATCACACACACACACACACACACACACACACACACACACACACACACACACATTTATTCCTTGAAAGGTCCCTTCCCTTCACTTACTGTTCCTAGTCCCTCCTTTAACTGACCCTAAACTACAACCACCACCTAGCTACACTGGCATTCTTCCATCAGGACTTTCAGTTACCCCTCCCTCTACTTCTGGCACTTTCTCTCCATGTCTTGTCTTCCTGTTGAATATAGTCATCTAGGCTCTTACAGATCCATTTCCAGGAAACATATGCTCACAATAAAAATAAAAACATAAAATGGAAGAGGAAGAATCATCAGAAATAATAAACTACAGAATTAGACCAAAATAAATGTATATATTGAAATAGATTTAGGATATAAAATTTGTTTTATATGTATAAAGAAATAAAAGAGTAGAAGAATGGAAAGAATAAGAGACTATCAAAATGATCAAGTAGAATTGAAAAAGAGTAGTATTGAGAAATGAAAAATGTAATCACTGAAATAAAGAATTTAGTGAATGCTGAAACAGCAGATTAGACACAGGTGAAGAGAGACTCAACAAATTAGAAGACACATTTGAAATAAATAACCAGCATGCACCACAGAGAGATGAAGAGATGGAAAATATGAAAGCCAGGTTAGGGGACAGGGTAAAGCGATTGATTTTTGTATCTGATCTGAGTTCTAGAAGGAAGAGCATGTGGGAAAAAGAAATACTTAAGAGATAATCTATGGGAATTGCCCAGAATTGAAGAGAGTCACCAATGTTTAGATTCAGGAAACCTCTCAAATCCCTAGTGATACAAAGGAAAATAAATTCCCACCCAAAACAACACTTTATATTGGAACTGTAGAACACCAGAATCAAGAGATGTTAAAAGCAGATAAAAGATAAGTATAACAAATAAACAAACAAAATCAGAGACAATAACTGTTAAAGTTCTGAGAGGGAATAATTACCAACCAAGAATTGTAGACTCATTGACCTTCTCTTTCTTTCTCTTTGAAGAATGAAGGTAAGATAAAGCCATTCACAGAAATATAAAATCAAAGAGCATTTAAGGCCAATTAACCTTCACTAAAGAAGTGTTAATGGATATACTTAGCAAGAAAGAAAATTATTACAGAGGTCAGTTATGAGTACTTATAATCTAGTAGCTAGAAACAAATGGCAGGTCCTCAGGTAGAATCACATATTTGAACAGTAATAAAGCTGTTTGTACAACAACATCTTTATGAAGTTGATGGAATTCAAAGGAAGAAGACAAGATAAATCTAAGTGAACAATTGAAAATATAGTTGGAAAAGGCTTACCAGACTTAAAGCATTCTAAGGTCCCTGCATTATTTTGTTTAATTTTAGGCTTTGTTAAATTGTTCAGCAGAATGCAGTGTAAAATTTTAAGGATGACCACTTAAAGAAGAGTAATAAGACATATACATTTCAAACCAGTAGGAAAAATGGAATGGGATGGGGGTAGATTTCAGTCTGTTCAACAGAAAGCAAGAAGAGAGGGGAGGAGAAAATAACTGAGAAAAATAGACAAGCATAAAATAGAATAAAGTGAAGTGATAAGGATATAGAGATTTGAATAAATTATTTCCAACTTTGATTTTAAGGATATATATATAACAAAATATTATGCAGGCTTTTCAATTACATGTGGAATATTGACATTTTTACTTAACCATAAAACCAGTTTCAATAAATTTAAAAGAATTAGTAACATAAAAATAAAATTTCTTAAAACTGAAAAGCAATAATGTATCTCACTTATAAAAGCTCATATTGTGCTGAGTTAGATGAATGGAAAACAATAATTTAAAAAAAATACCTAGAAACATGGTCACATTTTAAACCACCAAAAATAATGATATAAACTTATTTGCTATAATGGAATGAGAGCTAGTTTAACTTCAGCAGAGCTGTAATACAAGAAGCAAAAAGAAATATAGAAACAAGTATAAGTTGTGAAGGAAAATAACTTTTTTAAGAGAAACTATTATTTAAACCATCGTAAAACATGAGTGGAGAGGATGAAGAGGGAGACTAAAATCTTGCTAATGTTCTTTGAGACATAAGTAGAATTTAACCATGGACATTGTTTAAAAATTGAGATAAAGTATTGCATTATAAATAGAAGGATGATCAGTAGAAAATAAATTAAATGTGATATTTTGTGTGCTTTTCAAAATCATGAAACTGATTTTCCTCCTCAGAAAAAGTCCTGTTTTCTGTTTCATGTTTTAATATGATTGCATGTTTTTTCATTCATTGTTCTTTCATCTGATAGTGAGAATATTCTTGGTTAAACAGTGAAAGTTTGTTTGTACTTTAGAATAGGTGTATGAGGCTGTTTAAGCATGTGGATTTTTTTACCCAATCTATTTTTTTTATAGACTACTGTTGGCTTGCGGAAGCAGACCTGTGAAAACTGTTAAGGATGATGAGTAGCACCACTGGGTGGATTTCGGTGACACAATATAATTCATGTTCTTAACATCTTACTATTATTATACATAGAAACTTTCACCAATTATTGTTGCTGATAAATAACTGAAACATTTTCCTGTAAGTGATTAAAATATTTGTCGATTTCTCAGATTTTTAAATAGAATGAAATTGGATCTTATCATGAATTTTCTATAAAAATCTGGAGTTCCTTGTAGGTTAACAGATTTGTATCTTTTATAAACTAATTTTAAGTTCTATAATCTTATATAATGCTTATATGTAGTCTTATGTATAATATACATATAGTCAGGTTTACGAAAGAGAAGGCCATTTCCATACCTGGTATAATTCAACAAATTCTGTGAATTTTTAATTTCCACTTGCTGTGGAATTAAAATGTTTCACCTTCTATTTGACATGAGTGCTGTACACCAGCACAGTTTGGAAGTTTTGTACAGAAAGTGAAAAAAACACCCTCTTCAGAAAAATTTTTAAAGAAATGTTTAGTTGTACCTTGTGAAAATAATACCAAATAGCTATTTTATCTTTTTTTTTTTTTTTTTGAAATATGGACATTTTTTTTATCATCTTTTTTGGAGTATAATTGCTTTACAATGGTGTGTTAGCTTCTGCTTTATAACAAAGTGAATCAGCTATACGTATACATATATCCCCACATCCCCCATATCTCTTCCCTCTTGCGTCTCCCTCCCTCCCACCCTCCCTATCCTACTCCTCTAGGTGGTCACAAAGCACTGAGCTGATCTCCCTGTGCTATGCGGCTGCTTCCCACCAGCTATCGGTTTTACATTTGGTAGTGTATATATGTCCACGCCACTCTCACATTGTCCCAGCTTACCCTTCCCCCTCCCCGTATCCTCAAGTCCATTCTCTAGTAGGTCTGCGTCTTTTTTCCTGTCTTGACCCTAGGTTCTTCATGACCATTCTTTTTTTTTTTTTTTTTTTTTTAGATTCCATATAAATGTGTTAGCATACGGTATTTGTTTTTCTTTTTCTTACTTACTTCACTCTGTATGACAGACTCTAGGTCCATCCACCTCACTACAAATACCACAATTTCGTTTCTTTTTTAGGCGGAATAATATTCCATTGTATATATGTGCCACATCTTCTTTATCCATTCATCTGTCGATGGACACTTAGGTTGCTTCCATGTCCTGGCTATTGTAAATAGAGCTGCAGTGAACATTGTGATACATGACTCTTTTTGAATTATGGTTTTCTCAGGGTATACGTCCAGTAGTGGGATTGCTGGGTCATATGGTAGATCTGTTTTTCGTTTTTTAAGGAACCTCCATACTGTTCTCCATAGTGGCTGTATCAATTTACATTGCAAGAGTGTTCCCTTTTCTCCACACCCTCTCCAGCATTTATTGTTTGTAGATTTTTTTTATGATGGCCATTCTGACTGGTGTGAGATGATATCTCATTGTAGTTTTGATTTGCATTTCTCTAATGATTAATGATGTTGAGCATTCTTTCATGTGTTTGTTGGCCATCTGTATATCTTCTTTGGAGAAATGTCTGTTTAGGTCTTCTGCTGATTTTTGGATTGGGTTGTTTGTTTTTTTGATATTGAGCTGCATGAGCTGCTTGTAAAATGTGGAGATTAATCCTTTGTCAGTTGCTTCATTTGCAAATACTTTCTCCCATTCTGAGGGTTGTCTTTTCGTCTTGCTTATGGTTTCCTTTGCTGTGCAAAAGCTTTTATGTTTCATTAGGTCCCACTTGTTTATTTTTGTTTTACTTCCATTTCTCTAGGAGGTGGGTCAAAAAGGATCTTGCTGTGATTTATGCCATAGAGTGTTCTGCCTATGTTTTCCTCTAAGAGTTTGATAGTGTCTGGCCTTACATTTAGGTCTTTAATCCATTTTGAGTTTATTTTTGTGTATGGTGTTAGGGAGTGTTCTAATTTCATTCTTTTCTATTTAAACATCTGAGAAATCGACAAATATTTTAATCACTTACAGGAAAATGTTTCAGTTATTTATCAGTACCACTTATTGAAGAGGCTGTCTTTTCTCCATTGTATATTCTTGCCACCTTTATCAAAAATAAGGTGACCGTATGTGCTTGGGTTTATCTCTAGGCTTTCTATCCTGTTCCATTGATCTATATTTCTGTTTTTGTGCCAGTACCATACTGTCTTGATTACTGTAGCTTTGTAGTATAGTCTGAAGTCAGGGAGCCTGATTCCTCCACCTCCGTTTTTCTTTCTCGAGATTGCTTTGGCTATTTGGGGTCTTTTGTGTTTCCATACAAATTGTGAAATTTTTTGTTCTACATCTGTGAAAAATGCCAGTGGTAGTTTGATAGGGATTGCATTGAATCTGTAGACTGCTTTGGGTAGTATAGTCATTTTCACAATGTTGATGCTTCCAATCCAAGAACATAGTATATCTCTCCATCTATTTGTATCATCTTTAATTTCTTTCAACAGTGTCTTATAGTTTTCTGCATATAGGTCTTTTGTCTCCCTAGGTAGGTTTATTGCTAGGTATTTTATTCTTTTTGTTGCAATGGTAAATGGGAATGTTTCCTTAATTTCTCTTTCAGATTTTTCCTCATTAGTGTATAGGAATGCAAGAGATTTCTGTGCATTAATTTTGTATTGTGCTACTTTACCAAATTCATTGAATAGCTCTACTAGTTTTCTGGGAGCATCTTTAGGATTCTCTATGTATAGTATCATGTTACCTGCAAAGAGGGACAGCTTTACTTATTCTTTTCCAATTCGGATTCGTTTTATTTCTTTTTCTTCTCTGATTGCTGTGGCTGTAACTTCCAAAGCTATGTTGAATAATAGTGGTGAGAGTGGGCACCCTTGTCTTGTTCCTGATCTTAGAGGGAATGGTTTCAGTTTTTCATCATTGAGAAAGATGTTGGCTGTGGGTTTGTCATATATGACCTTTATTATGTTGAGGTAGGTTCCCTCTATGCCTACTTTCTGGAGGGTTTTTATCATAAATGGGTGTTGAATTTTGTTGAAAGCTTTTGCTGCATCTATTGAGATGATTATATGGTTTTTATCCTTCAATTTGTTAGTATGGTGTATCACATTGTTTGATTTGCGTATATTGAAGAATCCTTTCATTCCTGGGATTAATCCCACTTGATCGTGGTTTATGATCCTTTTAATGTGCTGTTGGATTCTGTTTGCTGGTATTTTGTTGAGGATTTTTGCATCTATGTTCATCAGTGATATTGGCCTGTAGTTTTCTTTCTTTGTGACATCTTTGTCTGGTTTTGGTATCAGGATGATGGTGGCCTCGTAGAATGAGTCTGGGAGTGTTCCTCCCTCTGCTATATTTTGGAAGAGTTTTAGAAGGATAGGTGTTAGCTCTTCTCTAAATGTTTGATGGAATTCCCCTGTGAAGCCATCTGGTCCTGGGCTTTTGTTTGTTGGAAGATTTTTAATCACAGTGTCAATTTCAATGCTTGTGTTTGGTTTGTTTATATTTTCTATTTCTTCCTGGTTCATCCTTGGAAGGTTGTGCTTTAATAAGAGTTTGTCCATTTCTTCCAGGTTGTCCATTTTATTGGCATAGAGTTGCTTGCAGTAATCTCTCATGATCCTTTGTATTTCTGCATTGTCAGTTGTTACTTCTCCTTTTTCATTTCTAATTCTGTTGGTTTGAGTCTTCTCCCTTTTTTTCTTGATGAGTCTGGCTAATGGTTTATCAATTTTGTTTATCTTCTCAAAGAGCCAGCTTTTAGTTTTATTGATCTTTGCTATTGTTTCCTTCCTTTCTTTTTCATTTATTTCTGATCTGATCTTTATGATTTCTTTCCTTCTGCTAACTTTGGGGTTTTTTTGTTTTTCTTTCTGTAATTGCTTTAGGTGTAAGGTTAGGTTTTTTATTTGAGGTGTTTCTTGTTTCTTGAGGTAGCATTGTATTGCTATAAACTTCCCTCTAGGACTGCTTTTGCTGCATCCCATAGGTTTTTGGTGATCGTGTTTTCATTGTCATTTGTTTCTAGGTATTTTTTGATTTCTTCCTTGATTTCTTCAGTGATCTCTTGGTTATTAAGTAGTGTATTGTTTAGCTTCCACGTGTTTGTATTTCTTACCGATTTTTTCCTGTAATTGATATCTAGTCTCATAGCGTTGTGGTCAGGAAAGATACTTGATATGATTTCAATTTTCTCTAAATTTACCGAGGCTTGATTTGTGACCCAAGATATGATCTATCCTGGAGAATGTTCCATGAGCACTTGAGAAGAAAGTGTATTCTGTTGTGTTTGGATGGAATGTCCTATAAATATCAATTAAGTCCATCTTGTTTAGTGTATCATTTAAAGCTTGTGTTTCCGTATTTATTTTCATTTTGGATGGTCTGTCCGTTGGTGAAAGAGGGGTGTTAAAGTCCCCTACTATGATTGTGTTACTGTTGATTTCCCCTTTTATGGCTGTTAGCATTTGCCTTATGTATTGAGGTGCTCCTATGTTGGGTGCATAAATATTTACAATTTTTATATCTTCTTCTTGGATTGATTCCTTGATCATTATGTAGTGTCCTTCTTTGTCTCTTGTAATAGTCTTTGTTTTCACCTCCAAATAGTTATTTTATCTTTATATATGTATCTAATGAGATACCTGAGAATGCACTGCTTTATTCAATAGTAATCTAATTTTTTATTTACTTGTTAAATATGTGCATGCACGCATGCGTGTGCATGTGCACACACACACACTTCCTAAAATGATTGGGTTTTCTACTCTTGTAACAGCAGTGGCCTGTATTTTTGAATAAACATGAACAATTAAACATAATGATTGTTTTATGGAAACTTTTTGGTCAGAGACCCAAGTTTTCAGTGAACTGTTGCTATTAATAATTAAATAATTTTTAGGTAAACATTACATTAAACAGCAATGCTATATTGTAATAGTGTACCTCAGTAAATTAAACCTGAAAATATTTACCAGGAATTAATTGTTTTAAAACTTTAGGTGTCATTTGGATCCAAATTCTAAAATATAAAATTTTCCTTTTTCCTCTATATATTTTGTGTATATTCTTGGAACTCTACAAAGAAGTTACTGTCTTGTTTTTTTTCCCCTCTGGCAAAATGAGAAAAGGGGTATTTTATGGAGGGATCATTAACAGGTACTTGTGCTTTGAATGGATTGATTGTACTTGCTGCCTTTAGCTATGAACATCTTTTTGACAACTGTCCCCTGTTGAATATCTTGGAGAAAAGAAGGAAGAGAGGAAAGGAGGAAGACAAGGAAGAAGGAGAGGGTGGGAGGAGGAGGGATGGATGGACAAAAGGAAAGTATTTCCAAATTGCAAGACAGCGTATGAATGGAGTTTTATCCTAGTTAGACAAGCTTTTTGAAACTCCCAGTTGATTATTTAAAGCACCAAATACACATTTGTTTGCAATGATGTGTATTCTCTTTTCTCATTCTACCACAAAGCAGTGAATCTTTAGCTTTGGAGTATGTTGGTTATTTTATTTTAAATTTTTTCCAATGAAAATGCCCAAATTACCAAACATAGTGTAAAAATTTCTTGTGTAACTTAAATCTTGTCCTAAAATTTTAACAATTGTTATAGTATTTATGGATCAAATATTATAGTATAGGTGTTATTTTTTTGTTAAATTTTGAAAGTTTTTAAAGTTACATGGACTTTTAGAAGAAGCACACCTGTAAATATAAAGGAACATCTAACCCTTTCATGTTCATCACAGGTTTTTAAAAAATTTGTGCAGCAGTTTTTAACTCTTCTACAATCATATAATACAGAAAGAAATACATAATTTTGTCTCCAATTTTTAGTGGAGAAAATTGAAGGATAAAAAAAATCTCTAAAGTTTCAAAATAAATTATTCACTCAAAAAATATTTATTAGGGGGCTTCCCTGGTGGCGCAGTGGTTGAGAATCTGCCTGCCAATGCAGGGGACACGGGTTCGAGCCCTGCTCTGGGAGGATCCCACATGCCACGGAGCAACAAAGCCTGTGAGCCACAACTACTGAGCCTGCGCGTCTGGAGCCTGTGCTCCACAACAAGAGAGGCTGCGATAGTGAGAGGCCTGTGCACCGCGATGAAGAGTGGCCCCCGCTTGCCGCAACTAGAGAAAGCCCTCGCACGGAAACGAAGACCCAACACAGCCAAAAATAAATTAAAAAAAAAAAATTTATTAGGTCCTTGCTCCATGAAGCAACTTATATAGCAGCAACATTTGTAGAAGAAAATTATGTGATTTTGGCAATTACAGTAATTTGGTAATTCATGTGAACAATGTATGAACAGAAAAATATAAAATTGCACACTTTTTTATTGAGTAAATTTGGCTTGTAACATTGCATATGTTTAAGGTATACAGTATGTTACTTTGATACATTTATATATTGTTAATGTGATTGCTGAAGTAATACCACATTATATAATTATAATACACATGATCACGTTATATAATTATAGTATAGTATTACTGTCTATTTATTATACTGTTCATTAGATCTTCATGGCTCATTTACCAGTTCGTACAAGTTTGTACCCTTAAAGACCATCCCTCTTGTCCCTGTCCCTGGTAACCACCGTTTTATTCTGTTTTTCACAGGTTTAACTTTTAGATTTCACATGTAAGTGACATCATACAGTACTTGTCTTTCTCTATCTGACTTACTCTCTTAGCATAATGTTGTAGCAAATGGGAGGATCTCTTCCTTTCTCATGGCTGAATAACATTTCACGGTGTATGTATACCACATATTTTTTTACCCATTCATCCACTGATGGTCTTTTGGGTTGTTTCCGTATCTTGGCTATTGTGAGTAATGCTGTGATAAACATGGGAGTGCGTATATTTTGTCAAAATCCTATTTTCATTTTCTTTGGTTGTATACCCAGAAGTGGAATACCTGGAGTATATGATAGATCTACTTTTAATTTTTTGAGGAGCTTCCATCTTGCTTTCTATAGTTGTTAGACTAATTTACATTCCCACATCCTCACCAGCATCTGTTGGTCCTTGTCTTCTTGATGATAGCCATTCTCACAGGTGTGAGGTAATGTTTCACTGTGATTTTGATTTGCAGTCCACTTAGGATTAGTGATGTTGAGCATCTTTTCATGTGTCTCTTGGCCATTTTGATGTCCTTTTCGGAGAAATGACTATTTACTTCTTCTTCCCATCTTTTAACCAGATTGTTTGTTTTCTGTTATTGAGTTGACTGAGTTCCTTATATATTTTGGATATTAATCACTTATTCGATAAATGGTTTGCAAAATTTTTCTCCCATTCTGTAGGGTGTCTTTTCATTTTGTTAATTAATTAATTCTTTTGATGTGCAGAAGCTCTTGAGTTTGATGTAGTCCCATGCTTTGATTATTTTCTTTTATTGTTTGTTCTTTTGGCATCATGCCCACCAAATGATTGCCAAGACCAATATCAATAAACTTCTCCCCTAACATTTTCTTTTAGGATTCTTATGGCATCAGGTCTTATGTTTAAGTCTTTGACCCATTTTGAGTTAATTATTGTGAGTGGTGTGAGATAGGGGTCTACTTTCAGTGTTCTGCATATGTTTCTCCAATTTTTGCAGCACCATTTGTTGAAGAGGCTATCCTTTCTCCACCGGGTATTCTTGGCTTCCTTGTTGAATACTAGTTGACCGTATATGCCAGAGTTTAATTCTGGGCTCTCTATTCTGTTCCGTTGGTCAATTTGTCTTTTTTCCCCCCAAGTACAATACTGCTTTTCTACTATGGTTTTGTGGTATAGCTTGAAATCCAGAAGTGTGGTATCTCTGGCTTTGCTCTTTTCTCTCAAGATTGCTTTGGCTGTTTGAGGTCTTTTGTGGTTCCACACACATTTTAGGATTGTTTCTTCTATTTCTGTGAAGAATGCCTTTGGTATTTTGGTGAGGACTATGTTCAATTTGTTGATGGCTTTTAGAACTATTGATATTTTAACAATATTAACTCTTTGGATCCATGAACATTTGTTTGTGTCTTCAATTTCTTTGATTTTGTTTGTGTCTTTCCATTTGTTGGTGTCCTTGATTTCTTTCAGCAGTTTTGCAGTTCTAATTGTACAGATCTTCCACTTCCTTGGTTAAATTTATTCCTAAGTATTTTATTGTTTTTGATGCTATTGTGAAAGGGATGGTTTTCTTTATTTCTTTCTCAGATGCTTTATCATTAGTGTAGAGGAATGAAATTGAGTTCTGTACGTTGACTTTTGTATCCTGCCAATTTACTGAAATTGTTGATTAATTTCAATAGTTTTTTGGCTGATTCTTTGGGATTTTCTATATATTCCATCATATCATCAGCAAATACTGACAGTTTTACTCTTTCATTTCTGATTTGGATCTATTTTCTTTCTTTGTCTTGCATAATTGCTCTAGCTAGGACTTCCAGTACTATATTGAAGAAGAATAGTGAGACTGGGCATCCTTGCCTTGTTCCTGGTCTCAGAGGAAACACTTTCCATTTCTCTCCATCAGGTATAATGTTACCCTTGTGTTTGTTATACATGGCCTTTATGTTGAAGTATGTTCCTTCTATACCCAGTCTGTTGAGGGTTTTTATTATGAAAGGCTGTTGTTTTATGTCAAATGCTTTTTCTTTCTCTATTGAAAAGATCATGTGATTTTTATTTTTTCTTTTATTGATGTGATGTGTTGGATTTATTGATTTGCATATGTTGACCCATCCTTTCATCCTAGGAGTAAATTCCGCTTGGTCATCGTATATACTTCTATTAATGTGTTCTTGAATTTGGTTTGCTAATATTTTGTTGAGAATTTTTGCACCTATGTTCATCAGGGATATTGGTCTATAGTTTGCTTTTCTTGTGGTATCCTTATCTGGCTTTGGTATCAAGGTAATGCTGGCCTCATAGAACAAGTTTGGAAGTGTTTTCTCCCCCTCAATATTTTGAAAGAGTTTGAGGAGGATTGGTAGTACTTCTTTCAATGTTTGGTAGAATTATCCAGGGGAGTTTTCTGGTCCTGGAGTTTTCTGTGTTGGGAATTTTTAAATGACTGATACAGTGTCTTTACTCATTATTGGTCTGTTCCTACTTTCTATTTCTTCCTGATTCAGTCATGGTAGGTTGTGTGTTTCTAGAAATGTATCCATTTCTTTTAGGTTGTATAATCCATTGGCATATAATTGTTCATAGTAGTCTCTTATGATTCTATGTATTTCTGTAGTATCAGTTGTAATGTCTTCTCTTTTCATTTCTAATTTTATTTATTTGACTCTTCTTTTTTTTCCTGAGTCTAACTAAAGGTTTGTCAATGTTGTTTATCTTTTTGAAGAAACATTTTGTAGTTTCCTTGATCCTTTCTATTGTTTTTCTGGTTTCTATTTCATTTATTTGCATCCTGATACTTACTATTTCCTTAGTTCTGCTAACTTTGGGCTTAATTTTTTCTTCTTTTTCTAGTTCCTTGAGGTATAAAGTTAGGTTGTTTACTTGAGATTTTTCTAACATCTTAATGTATTTATTGCTATAAACTTTCCACCCAGATCTGCTTTTGCTGCATGCCATGATATTTGATATGTTGTGTTTTCATTTTCATTTGTTTTGAGATATTTTTTATTTCCTTTTTGATTTCTTCTTTGACACAATGGTTGTTTAGACGTGTGTTTACTTTCCACATGTTTGTAGATCTTCTCATCTTCCTCTTGTTGTGGACTTCTAGTTTCATACCAATTGTGGTCACAGAAGATAGCTGATATGATTTCAGTCTTCTTAAGTTTGCTAAGATTTGTTTTGTGACCTATATCATATGATCCAGCCTGAATGTTCTATGTGCACTTGAGAAGAATGTGTGTTCTGCTACTGTTGGATGGAATATTCTATATGTGTCTATTAAATCCATTTGTTCTAAGGTGTGGTTCAAGTCCAACGTTTCTTTGTTGATTTTCTGTCAAGACAATCTATCCATTGCTGATAGTGGGGTATTGAAATTCCTGCAATTACTGCATTGTTGTCTGTTTGTTCCTTAATATCTATTATTACATACTTGTATATTTCAGTGATCAGGTTTTGGGAACGTAGATATTATTTATTGTTATATCTTCTTGATGTAGTGACCCCTTTACTGACCTTCTTTGTCTCTTCTTACCTTTTTTGGCTTGAAGTGTGTTTTGTCTGATACAAGGATGGCTATACCCACCTTCTTTTCGTTTCTATTTGCTTGGAATATCATCTTCCATCCTTTCACTTTGAGCCTATGTGCCTTTAGAGCTGAAATGAGTCTTCTGTAGAGAGCATAGAGTTGGACCTTGTTTTTTCAGCCATCCACCCACTATGTGCCTTTTGATCAGTGAGTTCAATCTGCTTACATTTAGGGGTGATTATTGATATGTAAGAATTTACTATTGCCATTTTATCTTTTGCCTTCTGCTTATTTTGTCTCTCTGTTGTTCCTTTTTTCTTCTCTTTCTGTCTGCCCTTATAAGTTGGTGGTTTTCCATGGTGATTTGCTCACTCTCCCCTTTTTTATGTTTATGTTTCTGCTCTAGATTTTTGCTTGTGGTTACCATGAAGTTTACATAAAACATCCTACAGGTAAAATAGCCCCTTTCCTGCTGATGCCAGTTTATCTTCATTCACCTATAAAGGTTTCATCTGCTTACTCTTCCCCTTTTCTATTTTTAATGTTAGAAATGATCTCTATGCTGTGATTTCATTACCAAGTTGTAGTATCTATAGCTATTTTTAATGTTCTTTTCCTTTAACCATTATATTATAGTTAAGAATTTAATATAGTGTTCTAGAAAAGATATACAGTATTCTAATTATGAGTATTTATCATCTTAATCAGAGTTTTGTGTACTTTTGTCTTTTTGTTTCAGCTTGAAGAGCTCCTTTCAACATTTCTCATAAGGCAGGTCTAGTGGTGGTAAACTCCCTCAGCTTTAGTTTGTCTGGGAAAGGCTTTAATTCTCCTTTATATCTGAAGGATAACTGCCACATATTCTTAGATGGAAATTTTTATCTTTCAATATTTTGAATATGTCATTCCACTATCTATCTCCTGACCTTCAAAGTTTCTGCTGAGAAATCTACTGTAGCCTAATGGGGGTACCTCTGTAGGTTGCTGTCTTTTTTTTTTTTTTTCCCCCCTGGCTGCCTTTAAAATTGCTTCTTTATAATTGAATTTTGACAGCTTCATTAAAATGTGTTTTGGAGGTCTTTCTGTGATGAGATAACAAGATATTCTGTTAGCTTCGTGGATCTGTATATTCATCCCTTCCCCAGATTTGGGAATTTCTCAGCTATTATTTCTTTAAATAAACTCTGTCCCCTTCCCACTCTCTTCTCCTTCTGGGATGCCCATTATTCTTACGTTTCCCTTTCCAATAGAATCAGATATTTCTCATAGGCTTCACTTTTTAAAAATCTTAGCTCTCTGTTTTCTTCCACCTGAATTATTTCTATATTTCTATCCTTGAGCTTGCTAATTCCTCTTCTACCTGATTTGCTCTATTTCCAGTGCATTGTAATGCATTCTTTATCTCATTTATTGAGTTCTTCAGCTCCCGAAATCTGTCTGATTCTTTTTTAGAATTTTAATCTCTTTGGTAAAGTATTCCTTCTGCTTGTTATTTTCATTCCTAATATCATTGCATTGCCTTTATGAGTTTTCTATTGAATTTCTTCATAACAGCTATTTAAAACTCTTTATCAGTTAGATCACAATATTCCATACCTTTGGTTTTGGCTACTGGAAAATTGTCTTGCTTTTTTTTGCGATACCCTATTACCATGATTCCCTAAATAAAAAATGGAACACCATTTTTATTTAGGTAAGACTTTGTTTACTTTGATCCTAAGAATGCAACAGGGTGGCAGTTAGGAGCCTTCCTT